>NC_056735.1:1083755845-1084020845 GCF_019279795.1 Protopterus annectens
AGCTCTTCTTGGAGTTCATGTAGGACGCAGCCCGGGACACCGTCTGGTCCCATTGATGCTGTGTTTTTTGCTTTGGAGAGGGCGGCTCTTACCTGAGCATCTGAGATAAACAGAAAAAAGTAGCAAGCCCAAAACGCCCGTCAGGTCAGACAGTTCTTTTCTTGAACATTCGCTTTCCTTAGTAAAGTTGTACTATACACCACCATAAAGAGTGAAGCCAAGAAAGTCTTAACGCAAAATTTATTGGCAGTAAAAAATAGCGTTTTCGCTGTAGTCAAAGCTACAGCTTCCTCAGAGAAAACATTTAAAAAAAAACGCCAAGAAGCAGGTTTTTAAAAACACACCCCTACATTAGTTACCATGGTTATGCAATTAAAGTCATAAGCCAAGTAAATGTTCGTAGGTAAACCATTTACTATACTTTTTAAAATGTAGCAGTAAGAAGCACCATTTGCACAACTACATCAGTAATAATAAAAATAATGATAATGATAAATTTATTAAAGTTATAAAACAAAACCCCAAACAGTTTTATAAAATTAATGTTAAAAATGTAAAAATTGTATATATGTATAAATATGTGTGCGTGTATGCCTTCCCAATGGTATAATAAAAAAGACAAATTAGAATTAAAATTTATTATCTTCTATAGCTTCTCATTTTTAGTACACACGAAATATTACAATACTCATTCAGCCCCGGGTAAGAAAATGAGTCTAACAATAGCTGCCATTCCAATTCTCTGTTTTCTAATAGCAATGAAACCGGGCCTCCTCTTTCTGGACTTGAAACCTGATCAATAGCCATAAAATGAAAACTGTGCCCTTGGTTCTTAATAATATGTTTAGCTAAGGCATTCTCTTTTTTCAACTTCCTTATAGCATAAACATGTTCGTATAATCTATCTCGTAACCTTCGGTCAGATTTGCCAATATAAAATGCTTGGCAACAGTTACATGTAGCAAGGTAGATTATTGATTTAGATTCACAGTTCAGTCTATGAGCTATATTGTATTTTCTTCCACGAATTACGAATGAGTTAACTACTTTAACAAAGTGACAATAATTGCAAGCTCCACATTGGTAAGAGCCTTTTATTCTAGTTAACCCTTCTAATACTTTTGGTCTTTCCAGGAGGGTTTTTAAGTTGTTACCTCTCCTGTACGTAATCTTAGGTCTCCATCCCAGTTTTTCTAACAGTTGTTCAATGTTTGTTATAAAATACCAGTTTTTGTATAGTATATTTTGGATTTTCCTAGAATCAGTATTATATGTTGTAATAAAACTATTTGCAAAACTATTTACAAAACCTGGCCCAAGTTCCTTAGTAGTTGCTAATGGCATTGCCGCCAACCCTAAACTTTCAACACTCACTTCCAAAACCCGGTTACAAACTTGGTGCGAGTTAATTTTGTGTGATAAAAGGGGTGGGTACTGCCCGTTGGACCTCTTAATAGTCACTTCTCCTAGTAATTCATTAAATAAGGCAGAAGGGTAGTCCCTATTAGTGAACATATTTCTCAAAGTGTCACATTCCTCCAGGAATAATTCCTCCCTACTGCACATTCTTGCTGCACGAATTAACTGGCCCTTTATAATAGCTTTCTTTTGTTTAAACGGATGACAACTTTTATAGTGTAACAATGAGTTGCAGTAAGTTGGCTTCCTATAAATCCTGGAGAAGTATTCACCCCTTGTTGCATCCTTATTTAACCTCACATCAAGGTAGTCTATGTCAAATTCTGAGAATTTTGACGTAAATTTTAAGAAAGTAGTGGTGTCGTTAAGGGAGTTGACAAAACTCGTTGCTGGTATGTTATCACCATTAAAATGGATGAAAATGTCATCCAGGTACCTTGTGTAGAATTTTATTTGTTCCATCCTGCTAACATTGTTAAGAATGTTGTTTTTCTCCCAGTGAGCCATGAATAAGTTGGCAACACTAGCTCCGCATGGAGACCCCATTGCCACCCCCTGTTTCTGCAGGTAATATTTACCATTGAATGTAAAAAAATTAGATGATAGTATAATGTCAAGGAGCTGGGCTACCACCTCAATCTCCTTTTTAGGGGCCCCCAAATCAGTTAGCATTAGCGTGATCCATTCAATAGCTTCAAGGTGGGGAATAGACGTATATAAATCGATAACGTCTATAGTAAGGAAGTTAAATGTATCATTGTAGTCGATTTCATGAATTTTTCCTAAAAAGGACCAACAGTCCTTACATATTTGCTTTACTTTCTTCAGGTATTTAGATAGAATATTCTCCACTAATTGTGCACTTCGATATGTAAAGGAAAGACGGCTATCTATTAGGGCACACAAAGGTGGATTGTACATGTCTTTATGAATTTTTGGTACCCCAAAAATCACTGGAGTTTTAGGCATGGTAATGTCAATATAGTTGTAAGTATCCATGTCAATACTTCCTCCTATGAATAAATCTCTTAGGTAGCCTCTAGTCCTGGAATAGGAAATGTTCATTTTGTTTAAAGATGATGTACAATAAGCTGAGCCATTAAGGACTGATTCCATCTTATCAATGTACATGTAATTGTCAAAAATTACGAGTCCACCCCCTTTATCCGGTTTAACTACTCTGACTGGGGCTTTACATAGTTCGTCCAGTGCCTATAATTGATCTTCAGTAATGTTATAGTTAGAATTATCTTTCCTTAAATAGGAGGATAAGTTCATGTGTCTCAGATCAAGTTCACATATTTTTTCAAATAATAATAATACTGTATGTAAGGGAGGGTTGTAAGTACTCGCTAGTTTTAAACTAGAGTCTATTTCATTACTACTGTTGTTGAACATAATGTTCAAGTTTAACTTTCTTACAAAACATTTTAAGTCTATCAAAGTCTTAACAATGTTGCATTTTGTAGTTGGGACAAATGTATTTCCAAATGCCAATAATTCTATCAAACATGGAGTTACATAGAAGCTAGAAAAGTTGTAAATAGTAAAATCGCCTTTTGCATTAGTAAGGACATTTATGCCAACAGCAGGATTAAAGTCAGAGATGGGATCTAAAGTCACTTCTGTTTGTTCCAGTTCTTCTTGTAATAAGGTCGAAAGTTCGGTTTGCCTAAAAAATGCCCAGCAGAATTATTGTCTCTTTGATGTCCCCCATTATTTTGTTGACCACTCCTAGTATTGTGTATTTTGGCCCCATTATTCTGCCTAGGAATAGAATTGGGAAGGCATACACGCACACATATTTATACATATATACAATTTTTACATTTTTAACATTAATTTTATAAAACTGTTTGGGGTTTTTGTTTTATAACTTTAATAAATTTATCATTATCATTATTTTTATTATTACTGATGTTGTGCAAATGGTGCTTCTTACTGCTACATTTTAAAAAGTATAGTAAATGGTTTACCTACGAACATTTACTTGGCTTATGACTTTAATTGCATAACCATGGTAACTAATGTATGGGTGTGTTTTTAAAAACCTGCTTCTTGGCGGTTTTCTTGAAATGTTTTCTCTGAGGAAGCTGTAGCTTTGACTACAGCGAAAACGCTATTTTTTACTGCCAATAAATTTTGCGTTAAGACTTTCTTGGCTTCACTCTTTATGGTGGTGTATAGTACAACTTTACTAAGGAAAGCAAATCTTCAAGAAAAGAACTATCTGACCTGACGGGCGTTTTGGGCTTGCTACTTTTTTCTGTTTATTTCACCTGTTTCTTTTTGTTTGTTCACTTCTGAGCATCTGAGATGTCAGGGGGGCAGCACTCTGCTGGGATAGATATTTGCCCTTTTGGTGGGGAGGGGGGGAGAAGTTTGCGCTGAACCTGTCAGCTAGGATGTTGGCAATGTCTGTGGGTTCAGTGTATTTTTTGTCATTTTGGACTAATTCTGAGCATATCTGGGAATTACCACCCAGGTTCCTAACATAACTAAAGAAAGCCTTGTGATTATCCTTAGTGTCCTGCGCAATTTTTCTCTCGAAGCTGGCCTTAGACAATTTTATGAGTGCCCGTTATTTTTTTGCTAATACTGATCAGTGATGCCTTCCCTTTTTGGGATTTTGCTCTATCATTTAGTAGCTTCCTCCTTCTATTGTATAGTTTGTTTATGGCTGGGGTCCACCAGACAGGACGTCTGCCTTTGGAGGATTGGGTCTTGGTTTTATTTGGGATCGCATGATCCATGCATTCCTGAAGGTGTTCATAGAATACGTTTATAAAGGATTCTGCGGTCTGGGCCGTATTTTCCACAGGCCCGGGGGCTTTGAAGGATTCCACCTCGGTTTTGAGGAGTGTGAAATTTGCTTTAGAGAAGTTTTTCACTGTGGTTTTCTGGGCAGGGGGTGGGGTCGGGATGTGAATATCCAGTGAGATTAGTTTATGGTCTGATCTTACCAGTGAGGGATACACTTCTGGTCTGGAGCATAAAGTTCCCATGCTGGTGATGACCAGGTCCAGTATGTTTTCCCCTCTTGTGGGAGTGGTAACAAGTTGTTCCATAGCATTTGAGCTTAAAAATTCTAGGAACCTTTGGGCTAGGGTGTTGGAGCTAGAGTAATGCTCCCAGTCTATGTTTGGGTAGTTGAAGTCACCCAATATAATGGTGTTTGGAGAGACCTTCATATTTTCCAGTGTTCTCAGAAAGGCCGAGTGGGGTTCCTGGGTTTGGGAGGGTGGTCTGTAGCAGGCTATAAACTGGAAGACAGTTTTACCCACTGTTAGTTGCACATGGATAGTCTATGATGCTTTGTGCTTTGCCACCAACCTGGAGGTGTGGGTATCTTTGATGAATATCGATACTCCCCCTCCTTTTGTGGTTCGATCCAAGTTTTGGGGTCGAAAAGCATGGTATGAGGTATAACCTGGTAGTGCTGAGGTGCTCTCGGGAGCCCTGAACCAGGTTTCTGTTACTGTACAGATATCGATGTTCTCCATGCTAAGGAGAGTTTCGAGTGTGTGCATCTTGAGGTTTAGACTTCTGGCGTTGAGTAGCATTACTCTTAGTTTCTTATCCCTTGTGATACCTATGGAGGTGGGTTTGTCTTTTGAGCCTTGCCTAAAAAAGGCACTATGGGGGTAGCAAGAGCCTTTGCCAATATCCGAAAGCCCAGGGGTGACAGGTGCAAGCCGTCCCTAGCAAAGCATCGTGGCTTGTCGAGCATATCATCCCAAGCTGACAGGCATTGGATCCCCTTTGAATGACACCAGTACTTAAGCCAATTGTTGAAATTGATCATCTTGTCTTCATATTGTGGCATCATTCTTGGTGAGGGTAAGATGCTACTCAAGGTCAGGGTCATACCGGCCTGGGCTACATGCTCAGAGAGCTCCTTTATGTCTCTTTTCATGTAGTCCAGGGAGGTACGTCTCAGGTCATTCACACCAGCATGGACAATGACTGAGTCATATTTGTACTTGCCTTGGAGTGACCTGAGTGCTTGTGTTATGTGGCGGATCCTAGCGCCCGACAGGCTGCTCACCGTGACCCTCTCCTTGTCCAGCCTGGTGAGCGGGACGTCAGTGTGCCTGACGATAGAGTCACCTATTACAAGTGTATCACGTGTGTTGTTTAGTCTTAAGGGCTGTGACTGTCCGGCACACTGGCTTTGTGAGATATGTGTTGCACGTGTTTTGTTTTGGGGTAGCGGTTGCTTGGGTGTCTGCTTTGGAGGTCTCTGCTGCTTAGGCAGATCTTTATTTAGAGCCTCCGAGTATGTTTTTGTGTGATTATGTGTTTGGTTTGCTGTCGTGGTAGGTCTATGTGAGACTGGAATTGTAGTGAGTGTGGTTTCCTTCTCCTCCTGACTGGTTATGCCAGTACTGAGTTGAGAGAGCTTAGCCTCCAGTTTGGCTATATGGTTGCATCTTACATGTGTTGGAATTTGTTGGGAGGAGGAGAGGGTTGTCTGTGTACATGAGGCAGTTGTAACATTGCCTCAAGATTCCCAGATTCACCAGCTGGACCGGAGAGGAGATTGACAACTGACCTTTGGACATGCTAGAATAATATTAGGAATTCCTTAATAATTGAAAACAAGGGCCAGTAGGGAGTGAGGGTGTAGTGCTTTTAATTTTTAGTGCTGACTTATATAATTGCTTTAGCGAGCAAGTGCCAGGTAACTTAAGTGCAATGTGTTGCAGGTAACTTAATGCAAAAACGACAAACAGTAACTTTCTTTCAAGTGAAACATGGAAATAAGTACAGTAAGCAATGCAGATATCACTAGTGATCCACAGAAGCGCTGAGAAGCCGCGTATTAGGTGGAATTAGCGTTCCAGGGAAATAACAAGCAAACAAACAACAAGCATATAAACAAAGCTAGATTCAGCAGGCCTGGATTTAGTCTATGCTACAGCAAACAAGGTGTACCAATTTCAGTAAGATACAGTTCAAATATTCAGGCACTATAAACCTTTAACCAGAAATTCCCAGCTCAGAAGGGCAGAGTCCAGCCTCTTCTCCCACAAGAGTGCAGACCACGAACCTTCTTAATGTAAAATAACTGGCCTGAAGCCCAAGTGCTTAAACCAGAACTAATACACTTTAAGAATAACAGACACTGGGCTCTCAATTAGCAGTTCCCAACTTAGAAGGATGAAAGCTACCTGTCCTGCCACCACAGTGCATGCCACAAACCTTCCTAATGTAAAACAACTGGTCTGAAGCCCAAGTGCTTAATCCAAAAGACTTAGAATGATAGCTACACTTTAATCAAGTTACTACCAAGCAGTAATAAATACAATTGAATACTTTAGAGAATGCCTGGATTAGTGCTCAAGTTATACAAACAAAGCTAGATCCAGCAGGCCCGAATCCAGTCTATGCCACAGCAAACAAGGCGCACCAACTTCAGTAAGAAGCAGTTCAGATATGCATGCACTATAAGCCTTTAACCAGAAATTCCCAGCTCAGAAGGGCAGAGTCCAGCCTCTCCTCCAACAAGACTGCAGACCACGAACCCTCTTAATGTAAAATAACTGGCCTGAAAGCCCAAGTGCTTAAACCAGAATTAATACACTTTTAGAATAACAGACACTGAGCCCTTAATCAGCAGTTCCCAACCTAGAAGGATGTAAGCTACCAGTTCTGCCACTACAGTGCAGACCACAAACCCTCTCAGTGCAAAACAACTGGTCCGAAGCCCAAGTGTTTAAACCAAAAGGCTTAGAATGAGTTACACCAAGCAGTAATAAATACAATTGAGTACTTTTAAGATGATGCAAAAGTAAAATAAAGTAGGTAGAAACACAAGTACAGTAAAAGCAGATTAAATTTTTTTTTTTTCTGAACAAGTGCTGAGAACAAAGAAACAGATTTGAGTGCTGAAACTAGAAAACTGGTTAGTTATAAGAAAAAAAAACTAAGCTAGAAGGCTTCCCTCCAACACAGAAGGGCTTGGGGCTCAGAAGCATACAAATAGTCTATACCACTTAACAGGAAAGGCAGGAAACAAGCTTAATTTTTTTTCTGTTTCCCAGATGCTCTCTTTGTACACAGTAGGAGTGCCTGAAATCAGAATATGATCTCACTGCACTCAGTTGAGTGAGCAAATGAGATGGGCCCAGAAGGAGTATCCAAACACAAATTTACAAGAGGGGCGGGCAGTTTCAAGTCCACTAAGATTAACACCAAAACAAAAACAGGGAGGATGGGTGGGACTAACTGAAGAGCAGAGTCAAAACTTCCAGTTCAGTTAATATTCCTGCAACACACAGTTAAAATCAATTTAAATACTGTATTTTTTGAAAACAAAGGCAGCAGAACCGTGACTTGAGCAGCCCAAACACACACTCGATGATATTCCTAGTTTGCAAGTGTGCCTCATTACGGTGTTCTTCAGTAGTTGTGTGTCCATTTCTAATGGGTGTCATCATCCATGGTTCTAGTGCATAGCCAGCATCCTCCAGTAGATGGCCATATGGGATGTCCTCCGGTCAAACATCTGTGAGGTGTGCCAGATGTGGGAGTCATGACAGCTGCCAGCACACACATTCATGATTGCACACGACCTGGCAGTTGATGGAGTGATACCCTTTGTGATTGACATAGACCCTGCTCTCTTCACCAGGAGGTGCTTTGATGTGCACATGAGTGCAGTTTATGGCACCCAGTACTTCAGGGTAGTGTGCTACACAGTGGAAGAAATGCATATTGCTGACCCTCTCCTCAGGGGTGTGGAGTAAATAAATGTGCTCACTGGCATGTGCTTGCATGGCATCCAGGAACTGGTGGAGTACCCTGGATGCAGATGCCTGTGAGATCCCCATTATATCCCCAGTTGATCTTTGAAAAGTATCTGTAGCTAACATTCTAAGGGCTACATATACCTTTGTTTCTACTGGGATGGGTTTCCCTCTGTTGGCTCTGTTTCTGAGTTGAGGCCGGCAGAGCTTAGTGAGTTCTTGTAGTATGTCCCTGTCCACCCTGTAGCACTCTACAGTCTCTAGCTCATGTAGCCCCTGGAAGGTCACCCTGGGACTGAACCTTCTTCTCCTTCTCAGTCTCACCCTATTGTCAGCATCATCATCTTCAGTGACCTCAGCCTCAACCCCATACAGATGTAGCAGAGCAGCAGCAGCCCTTAGCATTTTGTCAGTTAAAATTCCCAGGTGTGTACTCCAATGGTGCAGAGTATATGGGAAAATCAGATTGTAGGGTGTATGTATACATTATAGTGGTGTGCTGCAGTTGTAGCCTGTGTGATTGGCTCATCATGCTGCATTCCGCCTGATAGGTATAACATTGAGGGTTTGAATGGGGCGCACAAACATAATATATGCAGTATTTTTTAATTATTTGCATTGCTTTCTGGACTCACTGGCCATAGTTTTGGCCATTTGTATGCCTACGGTACCAAATCTACCCTTTATTGGAGGCTTTTACAACCCCTGTTTAAAATGTATACTCCGGTACACTGTTTCTATCTGTGTACATTCCCTACACCAACACAGCACCTACATGGGTGCCTTTCTATTTGTTGAATCACAAATCCACTTAATTTGCATGGTTTTCACCAGCTTATGAGGTGATTTGCATTCCAGGGACATCTCCGTGTCTGCACACTCGTGCCCTCCCCTCAGCCCTGTTTCCTGGATCGCCCTGTGGCCATGTTCCGTGTTTGGGCCATAACACTATTCCTACATGGAGAATCGTTTCGTGTAGGCTTTATTGAATTCCACCCATACAATTTTATGTAGCAATGTTGTGTAACGGAGAGGGGCTGGCATAATGGTGGCACCTCACAAATACAAGGTATGGGGTATGATTGTAACCCCTGGTTATTGGTTAGGCTTGTAATGATCTGTATACTGGTAGCTTAATATTTTGGGGGTTGGGGGTTGTATAATGGTTAAGGTATTTAAATCACAGCCACAAGGTACAGGGTTTGAGTCTTACCTTTGAAAGAGATTTTGGCTAGGCTTAAAATGGCCTACAAGGGTAGCTAGCCTAGTACTTATCTGTGAACCTATGAACTTACAAAAAAGCAAAGGGTAACACTACAGAACACAAACAGATGCTCTTGTCAGAGTGTGAGAAAGGAAAAAAGAAATCACATTTTTTCAGAGCATATAATTTTTTCAGGGGACCCAAAAAAAAAACATTGGTAACATGATATCATAGGTTCATAGGTGCTTACTAGGCTAATGCCCACAAGGGCCTTTTGAAGCCTAGCCATGCATCACAAATCTCTGACAAGTTCTGGTACCCTTGATAAGTGAAGCATGGGTTTGGGAGATAAAGCTTTTGCAAGCAGGGGTCTGGGAGGTGAACCACTTACAGACTGCCTGTGTCCACTTGAGACACAGGTACCAAATCAGGGATACATTTCCTGTTCCCATGCAATTGTCCAAGTTAAACTTCAATTGGGTTAGGGAGGAACTCTGCTTTACATGGATGGGGAGCCTGTTCCAGAGAAGGGATAGTCTCTGGGATACACACCTGACTCCCCGTCAGATCATATTTGCATCCTAGAGAAGGTTTAAGTCTTTAGAATGGGTAATTTTGTGCTGTTTGTTTTGCGGCTATGCAGGAGGTCCATCAGAGTAGGACATGACAATGCCTTGTATGCCAAGACATAGATCTCCCTGCAACTGTCTGTAGGAGACAGAATATAGGGATAGGAGGTTTTGAGGCAGTTTGCAAAGGACATGTTACTTACTCCCTGTATTCCTAAAGTGAGAAATCTCTGTGGACATTCCAGTTGTTGGATATGCCTGGTTAGATTCATACCAAAGGGGCATTGTACTCAATGATAGGTCTGATGAATGCCAAATACAGTGGAACAATTACTTTCTTGGACCTAGATTACATAACTTTGTTTATACGTTGCACAACACAGAAAGATTTCCTCACTACTGCAGACACATTATGGTCAAAGGCTAGATTACTGCCTATGTGTGTCCCCAAGTCCCTGACTACTGGGTCAACTCTTAGGGGTATGTTGTCAATATGACAGTTACCAGAGTTGGATGACTTCCCAAAGGAAACTATTTTGCATTTCCTGGCATTTAATTTTAGTCCACAGCTCTGACATCACTTATTTGTCTGTGTCAACCCTTCCCAGAGAACATTTGTAATGGTGAGTGCTCCTAATTTGAAATCATCAGCAAATGTAGTCAGCCTGAGATCATTGACATTGGCCTTGAATTCAGAAAAGGAAATGCCAAAAAGCAGCAGTCCTAGAACTGATCCCTGAGGGACTCTGCTTGTGACTGGCCTCTTTGTAGAAGTGAACTCCCCAATTCTGACTTCCTGGGTCCTGTTTGTGAGCCAACTGGCTATCCACTGGGTGACATAAGGGTTTATACCTAACCTCTTATGTCTGTCAAGAATGCCTGAGCGGGGTATTGTGTCAAGATAGGTAGTGTGAACCATTCTGCCCTCATCTATTGCTTTGGTGACCCTCTCAAAGAAATTCACCAGGTTGAGTAGGCACAACCTGCCCTTGATGAAACCAAACTGGGTTAAGTCCAGTGTCTGGAGGTTTCCTATATCATTACTGATCATTTGCAGAACTCTTTCAATGGCTTTGCATATGACACTTGTGAGACTTACGGACCTGTAGTTTACAGGGTATGTAGATGGCCCACCTCTGTGTGGAGGGATGACTGTTGCTGTTCTCCATTCATGAGGCATTAAGACTGTTTGGAGACTACAGTTAAATTGCAATTCCAGACGGCCAATTGGTCATGTTTCATGCTGTTTAGAAGGGAACTGGGGATATTGTCTGGGTCCACTGATGCAGTGTTCTGGGGGAGTTATATTTGATGGTATTTGCTGAGGGAAGATTGAGGAGAAGAGGGGGGTACAGTTGGAGTTGAATTTGTCAGCCAGTATGTTTTCTATATCTTCTGGTTCAGTATAGGTAGATCCATTAACAATGAGCTCTGTACACAACTAGGTATTGCCTTTGAGGTTGTGGACAAAACTAAAGGATGTCCTGTGGCTGTCCTTGGCCTGGGGGGGGAGGCAAATTTACCTTAAATTTGGCTTTGGTAGACTTTCCCCCAGATTTAATAAAATCCATGTAGGAATACTGTAGAGCTTACATGGAAGTTACCGTGTCCATGTGAGCAGTTCCCCCTCAGTAGCGCACCATGCATATTAATTACGGTGTGTTCCTGAGGGAGAGCCGTGGAACATGGTTATTGAATCAGTGTAGGGAGTGTGTGACTAACTGTGTCTGCAGATGAGTAACACACCCTCTGCACTGTCCAAGTGCATTATATAAATGTATTTAATTTTGTTTTTTGTTTTTTAAAGTTTGCAAGGTGTGCCTTGGAGCACAGGAATTGATACATATAACACATCTAAAAATAGAAACTGGATGCATTTAATTTGTGATTTAAGGGTCAAGTTTAAGCATAGCTTAGTGGGTTTGCACGGCACAGCACAGTGCTTAGCAGTGTTTAAAGTTAGCTCAGAGGTATATGTAAAAGTATAGCAGCATTATTCATATCCATGTAGCCAAGTGGTTAGAGTTATGACCTTATGTGCAGTAGGTGCAGGGTTTGAATATGTGGCAGGGAAGTTAAACATCGATTTTCCAAAGACAAATTATTGTGATTATTTTTTCAATCCTGATCTGCTGCGCTCAGCTAAGCTCTGCTAAGACCTGCAAAGCACTGCATAAATAATCTCTGTTTATGCAGTGCTTGGCATTGCTTGGCTGTTCTTAGCTGGTCTGCACACTGCTAAGTACTGCTAAGCATTGCCAGTTTAAGCACTGCTCAGCTCAGCGGTGCTGGTTTGCACAGTGCCAAGCAATGTGCTGCATTTTTAAAAATTGCCCAATGGTGTGTACGGGTGGGAAAACAGACTATATTAAGCTCAACAGATGGGAATACAGCATAATCCATTGGAGTGCTTTCTCTGAGGAATACACTATGGCAGGCACTGGAGAGGGTTCATTCTTTTGGGTGCAGTGTTAGGGTATTCAGGAGTCCAGGATAATGGTTGGAATCCTTGTAAAAAAACATGAAGGCCAGCTGATGCAGGGAGGTTACCAGGGCTCAGACTACAAGGCAGAGACCTGGGACCAGCTGTTAAAGTACCTCTCCAGTGCAACTGGCATCCCCCACACAAGGGAGCAGTGTCGTCACCACCATGATGACCTGAAAAAAAGGAAAAGGGATCTCTTGGAAACCTGGGTCCAAGAATTCTGGGCTAGGAATGCCCCACATATATGTAAGTATTATTACCTCTGTTTCAACAATATCTAATCTTGAATGTCTGCTAAACTGGTATACATAATGGTGTCCTTCTCTCCCAACAGCTGCAGAGGATAGGGCTCGCAATGTTGCGGCACATGCCGGGTGCTTGGCCAGGCTGCACCATGAGTGTGGTGAGTACAGCTGTATTTTGCAATCTATAGTCAGATAAGCAAGAAAGAGTAAAGCATTACCTGCCATTAGGTATATACATTAAAGACTGTATTGCAACGAATGTGGACATAGACCTGTACTTCAATAAGTGACTACTGCCAACTGTAGTACAATAAGCAGGGAAGAGTAAAGTATGAACTTTGATAAAGTAAATGAAATAAAGTTTCTACTGCAATAACTGTGTAATTACAGCTGTACTGCAACACCTGCATTACAACAACTGCTGTGCAATTAAAACATGAAACTATGCCAGTAACTGCATGAAGGTACCTCTAATAAAGCTGGGTTGTGCAACATGTGTGGAATTAGGGCTGTTTTGCATGAAATCGATTATGACAACTGTTCTGCGATAAAAACACAAAATAATACCAGTTTCTGCCTCAATGTTTATCTAATAAAGAGTGTTGTGCAATAAGTATAGATTTACAGCTATTTTACAAGAAATATTCTGCAATTACATAAAAAGCAATAACAATAACACCTAAGGTATATTGTGCATATCAGGACTGTCTTATTTTAACCATTGCATTTCAGCTATATGCATTCAGGCTCTGAGGTATGGTGCTGCAGGCAAGTATAACAGTGTAATACCTGCAGACTGCAAATACACTGTCTGCAAATATATATGGCTGAGCTAGCCAACCCAATAGTCTGATATGGTTTGTAGACTTCACAGATATTTCAACCCACTAACAATATATTGTGTACACCTGCATTCTATCTAGTAATGTATAGGTTACCTAGTATCTCTGTCATGCTTGAATTTCATGCCTGCATATTCAACTGACACTGCAGTATACTATAAAACTGTACTACTAATACCAGGTCATATATTGGCTCCAGGTGAGTTCTACGAAAATATCAGTTAATAAGGAAGCAGCAGTGACTCAGTAGCTCAGTTTTTTAAATGTACATTTGGCCACACACAGACCAGGGTTCAAATCCAGTGCTTTGTAGCACTATATATTACAGTACCAGTCACACAACAATTACAGATTTTCTCTCCACAGGAACTACAGGAAAATGGGTAAGTTAGGCCATAGTCTTGGTAAATAATTGTGTGCTTAGATGTCACGGACTGTTAAAATCATTGCCAGGTATGTGAATACTCAGCATAAAATAAAATAAATAAATATAATACTAATAAAATAAATAAAGTGTGGAATCATTGGTATGGTTGCAAGCCTGGAGTGTCTGTTAAAGGTTGCTGCAATCAGTTACTACATTTGATGCAGATATCCTCTGCAGTCACTGCTATTGGGTTCTATCCCCATGTTTGTCAAGCAAGGCATGACAGTAGTATAGTTTCTGCACTGTACACATACATGTCTCTCAAGTGTCATGCTGTCACAGAATGTAATTAGTAATCCACAATCCCTCTGTCACACATTTATCATCGACATGAGTATCTAACCAGGAGTGTATTACTACATCAGCCCACAGTACACCTTGGTAGTTACATAGGTCCACCTGATGTGGAAATGTTCTGTGTAGTTTACTACCTGCAGTTGTTACGGCTTGGTCCATACTGCCCCATGCGGATAGCTTGAGAGGTATGTACATGCTACAGCAGCTATAGTCCACTTGTAAACATAAAGAAAGGACAAACCTGCAGAGTAGATATCAGTACTGTTCTCCACAAAATAGACTATAACGGTATTAATGGACTGTCTCTCTCCCCACCCCTTATTTTCATTTATTTATTATTGTTATACATTGGTTATGGTTTGCAATTAATATCTGTTACATTAAACTTTATTTTGGAGCATGTGTTTTACTATTGTTATGTATTATGATGGCTGCATATTAACATATCTTGTTAAATACCTATGTTATTGGCCTTATGCTGTAACCGTTATTGACATGCTAATAGACTGACTGTTATGTTATATATTGCTGTGTTCCACATGATATGTTTTGAAATGTGGTAGGGTTATTTCCAGTGTTCTGGCATGCTGTTATTACTAACAAACTGTGTTGTTTATAACTAACCTATACACACTGTTATACCTCTATCACCACAGCACGACAGGGTAGGCTGGTTCCTGCTGATCTGCCTACCCTACCTCAGCCGACTGTGGCACCATGTACCAGTGCATCTGAAACCCAGGCCAGTGGTGACCCCCTCCACTATTCCTGCACCACCTTTGGGTGGAACCGCTTCAGGGGATGGGGTCCATCCCCCGTGGGAGTGGTGGTGGAGGGGAGCCATTCACCCAAGATCAACTACTGGCCATGGTGTGCAGGATAGTTCATAGGAATTATGAACAATGCCTGCACAGGATTGAGGGCAGACTTGACAACTTGGTGGGGCCTGCTGGCCCTGGAGCCCAGCCTCCAGCACAGCCACTGGAGCCCAGCCTCCAGCATAGCCACCTTCAAGGCAGTGAAGGAGAAGTCTTGACTGCACATGGGTGGGGAACTCAGTCACGCTGCTGCCATCTGGAGGCACATGCTTCTCAGATTCCTCAACATCCTCCCCATCCCCTCATGTGTCACATACCACACCTGTCTGCTGTCTTGTCTGTCTTGTCTGTCTGCAACTGTATCCTCTCTTACCCAGCTTACCTCCCCACACGTACCTATATCCCTTCTCCAACATTCCACTCTCTCCTTAAAAAACAAAAGGGGCACATGTCCCGCAGCCCCATACATAGCTTTCCATTTTGCACACATGTCCAGACGACACAACTAATTTTTTCCAATTGGCTTGACAATACATTTATGTTGTTCTCATCCCTCTCTCTGGGGTTTGAGAGTCCAAATTCAACCAGAAAATATGTCAAACCCCACAGCTGTTGCTGTACAAGAAATGGAAAGCTATGGTTCTTCCCTACACCCTTCCTGCACATCCCTACCTGCCTTTCAGTATGTTTTTCCCCTGCTTGCCCCCATTTCACCACTGTCCTATCACCCCCTTTTTCTTTTCTTTTTAAATTTTTAGCACGGGCTTTCATGGAGCTAAGCGGCCCATTGCACAAACCCACTTAAAAGTGCTTTAATGTGCCTTAATGACCTTATGTGTTTCTCACAGTGTTAGGCAAATGTACAAAATAATCACCCCTGCCAAGTCTCAAACCTGTGCCCCTGCCAACTATGGCATCATGCATTAGCCCACTAGGCTACGCAGCTCTTAATTAAAACAGATGTTTCCAGCAAAATATATGGATTGCCACTGACAGACTGCAAGTACATCTACTGGGAAAAAAATTGGAGTGTCCCTGGGTCTCTGGTGTAAAAAGTACACCAGTGCACAGCCAAATAAATAACAATGGATATACGTGAGGCCTGGGATAGCAGGTAAAGACACCCTTTTATCAGCAACATCTTTAAACACACCTGCTAAGGCAGCAATGGCACAGTACATGCGTACAACTGGGACCCTGCTGCAGAACAACTGTCTTTGAAAGCCATGCACATAATGATGGATGCAGGCGATGTGTGTCACAGACTGTATTTATGTACATATATCTTGCAAAGACACCTGCTACAGTACTGATCCGTAACTCAGTCTGATAAATGCTATGCATGCAGTACATTTTGCCACCCAATGTCCTGGGTTGTAATCCAGTGTGTTCACTTCAATTACATTGCTGTGAACACAGCAAGTAATGACTGAGACATGCAATTTTAACCCACACAGGTTGCTGCTACTGAATTAACTGCTACCCATGTTTGCAAGTCAAAGGCCTGCAGGTAAGGACACACTGCATATATTCATATAGCCTAACTATATGTCACCTACTACTCTGTGATTGGCACTGTTGCATAACAGATGTACCTTAAGCACATGCCTCGGGTGGACTGAAAAGGGTACCCTTACCCTGGCTCTGCTGTAATGACAGAGCTGACACTGATGCTTCAGTTACATGAACAACTTGCTGCCCTCCAAAGTGTTCACACTCCCCCCATGTGTCCTAAGCTGCTGCAGCCTGGAACATACGCCGCTGTATGTTAAGCTAGCTGCTACAGATTGACCATACCTCACAATGCCCTAAAACAAGGGATCCAGACAAAACCATATATAAATGGTGTGGGGGGGCAAAGGTCCAGCAATAGGGATATTTTTCAAAGTTTGCCCCTACAAAGACTGTGAGCTGATAGAATAGCAGCTACTGCATCAACATGCAGATTCTGATGGGTATGACATCTGACACTCACATGTCTCTCTCTCCTTACTGACCATAACCCACAATGATTACCACTGAACTGCCAGATAATCACAATGTCATGGGACAATGGCCAAACATATCATGCAAAGCTGTGGACATACCTCATAAATCTCAACAGTGGACAGTATTTGCACCTACCCTCTGTGATGCTGTAGTCTCCACATCTCACTAATGTCCATCTCAAAGACTAAGAAAGGGGCCACGGCCTACATGAAGCCCTTAAATATTGCACTGTGGTGCCATGTGATTGGCTAATGAAAGTGCAACCCAGCTGTTTTGGATGCAATTAGCAAGTCTGAGCCACAGATTGCTGCACAGGCAATCATCTGTTAATGAGCATTACCTACAAAAGGCAATCAACTGTTTATGGGGAAGAGGTCTACATGTTGATTTACTTAAACAGACAATAGTACTGCAAGCTGTTTGCAGATGTCCTGTTCAAAATAGGATTACTTCACTCCACCAAGTATGTAATACATGTCCCCATATAATTGGATGCAGATGGGAGGATGGAGGTTTGGGGAATAGGGAGTACAACAGTAGGCCTGTAGTACATCTATGGTATTGACATGTTGGTGATACTCTGCTGTCCAACAGCTACAGGCATGCCTCTCAACTGTCCGTGCTTTGAATCAAATCACAGCTCTACACCTTTAGGGAAAGCTAGTGGATTACGAGTTAGACATATTGACAGTACCTAAAGGTGTACACAGCTGTAATATCAAATGATGTACTGTAATTCACCTCCTCTCAGTCTGTTAGTGTCACACAGACATAGTTCTGACATTGTAAAGGTATCTCTGACTGTCCCTGATGTACTCTGGCTAGATCACTGTTTTCTTGACATTCATACCTCATTGCTTGAGAGCTATAGCTAACATACCTATCAACCCTGTACAACAGGAATTTAGGTCATAGCCATAATTAGTGGGGGGACACAGGCCCAAACTCAGCAACAGAGTATACATATTGGCCAGACAAAGTAAGAGTATGAATAGACTAACAGATATTACTGCAGCATACGTGTTTTCTGATGGATCTGGCATATGACAGCCAGATTCTCAATATTCTGGCAACAACCATCAATGATTGGCCAACCATATGTCAGACATCCACATGTGTGTGCCAATAGAACCACATATATGAGGCACACATTCACATTCTGGAAACATCTGTGTAGTGGAGAGGTATAATACCTACACGGAAGATATACACCAGCAGATTTGCATTGCTGTCTGTCATTGTGGCACACTGGTGTTGCTGGACTGTCCCCATATAGTTGTAATAGCCCACAGGTATTTGTCTGACAGTAGCTGTATGACATAGTAGTGGGACTTTGCCCATAGGGGACACACCACAGTAGACTGCAATGATGGCTATAGAGACATACATCAGACTCTGTCACGGCACACAAGGACATAACCAGTATTGCTACTATCTTGGTGATAGCCACAAGTGTAGTGTATTGATAGACTGCGGGTTATGATGAGTGAGGGAGCGGTGGATAGTGCAAGATAGAAAAGATTCTTGGGATTTTCTTGATAGTACAAGGAATTTCAATGAAACATACTGCTTTGATCCCCACTGGCACATCATATTTACCATAGATGTGGTTTCTCTGCATACTTCTATTCCCCACAATGTAGGTGTGGAATATGTAAGGGCATTTCTTACCAAGTATACTAACATGGACAACACACAAATTAATTTTTATTGTGATGCATTAGATGTGTTGTTGGATAACAACTATTTTATGTATAACCACCACTATTACAAACAAATTAGAGGGGTGGCCATGGGTTCTCCGGTGGCCCCTTCTTTTGCCAACATTGTTATGGGGTGGTAGGAACATTCAGTTTTAGATTCAGTTAAGAAAGACTTTCAGGTACTTTACTACAAAAGGTTTATAGATGACATGGTTTTCATTATGATTGGCGATCTTAATGATGTCAAACAGTTTGCTGACAAGTTAAATGTAGCTTTTGATTTTTTTTAATTTGTTTTGGGGGTTGCAGGCACCAGCATCAATTATTTTGATGTCCATTTATTTTGGGACAGTACTGGTAACAAGTGTGTAAGTAAAATTTACAGAAAAAAGCTATTTACCAATAGTTACCTAGATTTCTCCAGCCAGCATCCTAAATTTATTAAAAACAGTATATCTGAGGGTCAACTGATTCAGGCCTGTAGAATGACCAGTGAGGATGATCTATTGGCTAGTGAATTTGAATACATTATTCAATTATTTTGTGATAGAGATTATTGTAAAAACTTTTTTTAGAGAACTGGCTGCAAACATCTGGGACAGGAAGGACATCAGTTACCCACCTATTTTGACGCAGGCTATTACTAGCAAATTCAAAAGTGGTGGTGGGGGAGACAATCACCTTTGTTTCAATATGGAGATGACCTCCAACTCTATGGGTATTAGAAATATTATTAAACAAAACTGGAAGATTATTGAGGGAAATCATGACTTGTTACAAGCAGTAAGAGTGAAACCCAAATTTGTACATAGAAATATTTTCAGTTTAAAAACAGAAAAGGGAAAGGATAATACATCCACAGATAGATTCAAGACAAACAAATCCAGGGGCATGTACAAGTGTAAGATTGTGGCATATGTAGGTTCATTTTGGAAGGGCTATAAACTGCACTACCACACTATTAGTGTTCAATGAGTTTACACCTGCAGGACCATGGGGGTAGTTTATATGGCAGTGTGTGATAAATGTCAACAATTTTATGTGGGGATGATGACCAGAAATCTAAATAAGAGAATTAGGTAGCACATTTATAGTATAAAAAGGAAAGACAAAAAACATGCCTTGTATAAACACAGTCAGGAGTGTGTAGGTTTTAACAAATTTTTATTTTCTATTTTAGAACAGGGAAAACCAGACTTAAGAGGTGGGTAGAGAATTCAAAGATGTTTTGGAACAGAGAGTGGCCAGATGGCAAATAAGGTTACAGGCAGACAAAAAACTGGCCTTAATGGTAATAAACATCAAGTGCTTCTTAAAAAAAACATGGGTTATGTGTTAGAAGGAATTTGTTTTATAATTTTACTGTACTGTGTTTATGTTTCTTTAAATTCTGATTTCAAGTTGTTTAATTAAGTAACTAAAAGTAATTTCTTTTAATTGCTAATTGTTGGTTAGTTGCTTGCAAGAGTTGTATTTAAACAGGTTTCTTACCAGTGTTTTGTCATGTATTGTTCTGAAGAAGTCTTTTGGAAGAAAGTGCTGATTAAGGAAAAATACGCTAATTTATTGTTCCTGTGGTCTCTTCTGGTTTGGATTTGGTGCTTGTTTTTTACTGGTCCTGTAATGTGTTCCCCTGTTGATGTCTTGCAGGTACGACGTATCAACAGAGACATCCTCCATTTTCAACTACAGAAAATGATGCTATGGTGAATACCCTCAGACTCAGCCATCACATCCTGCAGAGGTCGCCACAATCAAGAACAGTGGGCAGCATTGTGGGCCGACCTTGTGAGGGCTGTTAATGATATTAGCCAACAGGATTGGACCTACGAGCAGGTTCGACACCGGGCCACAGACATGGTCAATGCCACATGTAAAAGGGAATCTGCTGTTGCCAGGGATTGTGCTGCCACCAATGGAGGCCCTACAACACAGCAACCACTCTCAGCCACAGAGGAATTCCTGGTGAACCTAGCATCGACCCACAGCTCCCAGCCAACAATCACGTCATACATCCTGGAGGTGGGTGCTACAGCGTCCACATCAGAGGAGCGTCCAGGTAAGGTGACTTTGTTCATTACTATAATGCATTTGCAGTCATTGTGGCAGGTTCTAGAGACCAGTACAAGGGTGTCAGCTCTATCTGCATTAAGGGGGGTGTTGGCTTTTCACCACAGTTGTGCACATATATTCAGAATGTCAGCAATATAGCCAGTATCACATTAGCTACTCTACATGTGGATATACGCACATATTACCTTGTAACACTGCAACATTTGGTGTTGCTGACAATACCTCTCCCTCACCTTTTCACAGGTGCATCAGGTGTGATCGAAGTTCGTGGTCCTGTACCTGGTAAGTATCATACTGCTGTTTTGCCTAATCAGATATACCATATGAATGTAAGGGCTGCCATTTTGCCTTTTGCATAAGTGGTCTGCTTAGCTAGAGTAGAATAACTGTATGTTCCATTTCGTTGCAGTTAACTACTGTGCATAGCCTAGGGAATGACAGGTGTGTATCTGTACAAACATTAACATGTTTGCAATTATAGTTATGAGCAACTATGCAACCTGCTATACATGAGGCAATTACTCCAAGCTGCCCATTCAGACACAATAGGGAGAAGGTACACACCTGAGACAGTGGTACTACAACTGGCATATCATTGTCAAGATAGGTGTACTGGGTTTTATGTGTAGCTCTGTTATATGCACTGTCATATTGCATACTTCTCAGGTGTACTGAACTGGCAACATTACCCGGGTGCAGTTGACATGCATGTTATACAGGGCCTGGGTTGTCTGTGTATGTTGTTGTGGGTGTGTGTGTTGTGCATGGGATCAGAGATGAAAGATGTAGGACACGTAATGCAGTTGTGGATCATCATCTGTATGAGTCAGTGTGGATTACCATACATAATAGTGCAGGTGGCAATGTACTGCTTTTGTCTTGCTTCTCACAGGTGAACAGAGGGTTGCAGTCTGTTCCCCTCACAACCTGATGTCAGTGTCTCATTGGACTCTCATGATGATGGTGCCCACAGTGAGACACAAGTGGGGTTGCCAGAGGTTGACATCTCTCTTCTGCCCCCATTGTCCACACACACAGTCAGTATGCCCACACATACCCAGTTATCAAAGGACACAGATAATGGACAGTCAAAGGGTGGCAACATAGTACAGGACAGTGTGAGAACTATGGCATCAGTGAGTGTAGACACTGGCCATAGCTAGACAGCTGGAGAGGTCCCACACAGGCAGACTAGCAAGGGTGGATGAAAGAGGACTGATGCCCATCCACTTCCTGTTGCAGGGGTCACTTGTCACATGTTTCAGGCTGTCATGGAGGCACAGGCACTAGCTGAACACAACACCAGATGGATGCTTAGGGTTATGGATGCAGCACAGTCTGATATCCGTGACTGCCTCCACTGCATTGGTGACGTCATGAAATGTTTCACTGATGTAGTGGACAGACAGTGTCTGTCTTTGAGTGCACATTGTCTGTGCTGGAACATGTGGTTGTGGTTGGGAGTTGGACACATGGACGTAGGCCAGCAACACCATCTGCTACTAGTCCACGTGCCCATGCACACTCATGTTCCTGTAGTAGCAGCACCTCCAATGCTACAGAGGAAGATGTGCTGTCCACACCACGATGTGACAGGCCATGTGCACGTGGTCCTAGGTGGTCCCGTTGGGGACACAGGCCCAGCAGACAGCAGTCACCGCCAGATACTAGCACCACATCTGACCTTGGGCATGGTGCTGCCTGTGCTACTCATGGAGGAGCCAGTTTCCATGTTCGTGACAGGAGACGGCAAACTGTCCACTTTGCCATGTACAGTCCACAGCTGTCCACCATACGCATGTGTAGGGCTAGCACTGAGCTTGACTGTGCCCACACACACACACACACACACACACACACACACACACACACACACACACACACACACACACACACTCCAACACCACTGTCACATGGAGGTCACCTACAAACACACACAGCATCACTCCATGACCCATGTCAACAGCACCTCTTCCTGACTCACACACATGCTGTCCACTGTTTGGCATGGCCTAGGCCTCCAGCACCACCACACCACACCCTGTGCATGCGATGATACCTGTGCCACGTACCTGCCATCCATGCCATTGATGTGAGGACCTGCATATATGTGTCTGATGCACAGGGTGACCATATAACTTTAAATGTGTTTGTGTAGTGCAGTAGTGTTATTCCATGGCAGTTGTTGTGGGCCACAATAGGTACTGTATGCTGGCATGTGTCAGGAGTACATAGCAAATGTTGTGTATCTTTGTTGCCTGATGGTACACTGATGGTAGTATTACAGAACGACAGGTGTGTCACTGAGCTGTGTATGTTTTTGTCCCAGGAGTCTGAGTGGTGCAACTATAGACACATAGCAGAAATACAGCAGCACAGGATGGCAAGGCAGCACAGCAGAAATATGACGTCAACAAGGTATGCTAGTATATGTGTATGGCTCCCTAGATGCATATGTGTAGAACATTGTGTCAGGAACAATAGGGACAGTCACGTCACCATGCTTTCATACCCTGTGACACACTCTACTACCCTTGATACATGTCACTTGGGTAGTCTGCACGTACAGCTGTAGATGGTGGCGGACATCAATTATGCTTATGTACAGGAGGGTAATTTATGGCCAGCATCTAGTCACAGGGTCATAAAATGCATAACCAATGCACATGTACATGTCTCTATGGCTGTCAGGGTGCATATTTACACAGACACAATTTGGATGCTGTGAGAGTAGAACCCCTACCTACCTAGTATTGCACACTATAGCTCACAGTACTTATCACATGCACCACACTGTTTATCAGCTACTACACTGTCAGCCAGTGCTCTTAAGGTGGATGACATCAACAGGCCTTGTAACAGAGGCCACTGTTGATGTCAGCAGCTTTTCAGTCAGCGTAAAATGCATAACCATGGAACAGAGATTGCCTCTAGGGGCTTGTCTGAAGTGCTGCAAGAGAATATAGTCACACACAGAGTTGGATGTTGTGAGATAAGAACTCCTACCTATCTAGTATTACACACTATAGCTCACAGTACTTACCACATGTGCCACACTGTTTATTTGCTCTTACACTATCAGCCAGTACACTTAAGGTGGATGGCATCAGCAGGCCTTGTAGAGGAGGGAATTTAGAGGCAAGCTGCCAGTTACAGGGCCAGAAATGCATACCACTGCACAGAAACAGTGCATATCAGCATGTCCATAGTGCTGTAAGGGGATATATTGGTACAAACACACAGAGATGGGGGATGTGAGATTAGAACCCCCTACCTAACTAGTATTACACACTACAGCTCACAGTACATATTGCATATGCCACAGGTTATGTCTGTTGAATATGTTGATGAAGGCACAGTATTGTGGAGTACGCTAAGTGGCCTTGTGTTAGACAGCATGTGTGGCCTGCACAGTGATACCGCTTGGTACTGTTATTGTATCAAATGTCCTAGGAATGGGATACGTGGTCATATCCCTGCTATGTATGTACACCTACCAGTCTGGCCATATGTGGCTGCTTGCAGTTTGATAGGCAGACGTGGGCATGGACAATATGGCCTGTCCAAGGAGTGCATTGCCCCCACTGTACATTATACCGCCTGCGTACCTATGTCTGTCTGCAGGGTGACAGACCACAGGCTCAGGGGTCTGTGGATGAGTGGATCAGGTACTGTACTGTAGTGGCCCTGGTCTGGTGCTATCGGATGGCTGCTGTGATGTGTACGTGCAGATAAGCCCAGTAGTCAGGGGTATGTGGGAACATTCATACATCCCCACCCATATCTATCTCAATCCGTATTACAGGGTTGTCTCCTTAAATGTAGTTGTGTGTGTCTGTAATGCAAATGTGTTCTGTAGATGTATGTTTGGATTCTATGTATCATTGTACTTTAAGTGTGAGGGGGGATAGGGAAAGACAGATATGTAGAAGTAGCTGTATGTCTGTACAGACATATGTCCATATAGCAGGTCTTTGGGCAGATGAGGAAACAGACATGGGCTCAGGTTAGCTAAGTGTAGGAGCATGCACAGTGTGACTGCAGTATTTACAAGGTGACTCCAGGCCAGACCTACCTGTACTCTAGTCCGGGATTTTGTGTGCTGCAGCCAGTTGGCTGCTGGACCTGTTTCCACAGTTCAGCATCTCCCTGATATTTTGTCCAAGGCATTCCATGGCTGTTTGGTGAATGTAATATGCGACCCATATCTATCAAATGTACAGATTGTAATGGAATGTGTAGAGTTTTGCATTATATTTTTGGTACATTTTACATAGCATTGTGATTGTCTGTGTGATGTGACTGGGATACATGATGTAACACCACACACAGGGTTACGGTCTTCATGCCTCTCACTGTACATGATTTTGCAGAATGTCCAGCATTCTGCCCCATATGTTTTCTGTGTTCCTCATACAGTTGTGTTTATCCGATAATATACTATAAAATGCAGTCCACTGAATTGCTGTAAGTACTGGCACAGTTATGTGATGGCTTTTACATACTGTGGCTAATCTGATCTGTTGCAACCTGCTGTTATACTAGCCACCTTCTAGGTTACTCATAGCATTTATAATGCCTGTAGGTTTGGACCTCTGTCCCCCCATTTTCTCTGGCTGTATCACAGCTTCCTTGCAGTAACAGATTACCGTGTTATGACAGTCTGTGGGACTAATACCATATGAGTAACTCACACGCAAAAGTTGTAGGTGTGGAGAGCTTCAAATCATCAACAGCATCAACCATGCTAATGTCGTTAGCTCAGTGAGCCACACCAGCCTCCGGAAATTGAGATTTAATTCCTCACACTATCAACAGCATACAAACATACAGTGTGACCCCTCCATTTTGTAGAAAATACAACATGTGGCCAGGTTCTTTGTGACAGCCTTGGAATTGAGTGGTCTGCTGATATATCCTTGCAAACATACTGTTACTGCAGTTGTATGAGAACACTTATGTGCTGGGGGTAGGGAACTCTGGCATTGACAGTTGTGCATATGTCCTATGATCCCACTGTTTGGCATTTCCCTTGCATAATGCAGTGGGGTTTCCACCATGTGGCCTAATGAATATTATGGGGCACCCAGTATTGGACAAAGTACCTGTTCTCCCAAGTAGCTGTTAGTTCTCTGCAAGTAGCCCAGTAGTTCTCTGCAAGTAGCCTCGTAGCCCACTCTATTCCCTTGCATACATGCAGCAGGTTCATACATATGCTATCATAGTCTAGTACCCCATATATTTGTTGTATAGGATAGTTTCTTACCTTGCAAACACAGCGGTTGAGAGACCTGTGCTTCAGGGCTGACTCTGTCTGATGCATGCAGTACACAGCCAATACACGGTTAGGTACAGGATGTGTGGTCTAGCTGGCATCCTTATTACTATGTATGTGCGTTAGAGTAAGGTGTCAGTCTCTAGGACCCTATGTTGTCAGTGCATGTGCTATGTGTTATCTCTTGGCCAAGGCCAGGGCATACTGGGCATGTCTACGTCTGTCTACAGAGACAGCCTCAGGGAGTTCCTCCTCCATGTCCCCCTGTGGGTGTGGTTGTGGGGACCTAGGCACTGGTGGGGGGCTGTGTATCCCTTCCCTCTGATGATCCTGCCGCAACTGTTTCCACAGGATCATATTGTGTAGCATGGCACATACTATGAACATCTGTGCACATGTGGTTGGGAGAGTACTTCACGGCTCCACCAGATATATCTAGGCACTGAAAACATGACTTGAGCAGCCCAAATACACACCCTATGATGTTCCTAGTTTGTGCATGTGCCTCATTATGGCATTCTTCAGTAGGTATATTTCTGATGGATGTCATCTTCCACGGTTCCAGAGCATAGCCAGCATCCCCCAGTAGATGGTCAGATGGGATGTCCCCCCTGGCAAACATCTGGTACAGCTGTGATGCATGCCAGATATGGGAGTCATGATAACTGCTAGGTTTGACACCCATAATAAAGCTGTGTTGTGCAACATTTGTGTATTTTGGGATGTTGAGTCAATAAATCATGTATTACAAGTGCTGTGAAGTAAAATTAGGAATAATACCATGAAGTGACTGAAGGTTAGCTGATAAAGACTGTTTTGCTCCAGTGTAGATGTGGAGCCATTACTACAAGATATAATGCAGTATGATATTTGTTTTGCAATAACATCTGCACCTAGAATAGTAATGGCTAAGGTATAATAGTGTGTTTATCTCAGGATTGTCTTGTGTTAACCATTGCATTTCAGCTGTATGCATTCCTGAACTTAGTTATGCTGCTGCAAGCAAGTATGAAACTGTAATAGCTGTAGACTGTAAATATACCATCTGCAACTGTATATGGGTCAGGTAGCCAACCCAGCAGTCCAATATGCTCTGTACACATCACACATATTCCCACCCACTAGAGGTTAATTGTGTACACCTGCATTCCAAGTATTAATACACAGTTCACCTACTATCTCTGTCATGCATGAATCTCATGCATGTGTGTTCAAGTGTCACTGCAGTCTTGTATAACACTCTACCGCTATTACTAGGTCACAGTTTGTTACCAGGTGAGCTCTAGGGATATATCTGTCAATCAGCATTCAGCAGTGGCTTAGTAGCTCTGTGTGATAAACACTAGGTCTGATATGCATAAACACTAGGTCTGATATGCATTTTTGTCACACACAAACTGGGGTTCGAATCCAGGGACAAGGATTACTAAATATTCATAGAAACAGTTATGTATTGTTAACAAATGTTCTCCCCACAGAAATTACAGGTAAGTAAATGGCTGTAGTAGCTGTTCAAATGGGTTACTAATTTGCGTGTCTAGATGTACCAGAGTGTTAACAGCATTGCTCAGCAAGGTGATAAGACTTCAGTAAAGAAAAAGTCAACAAGTTATTGAAACAAACAAAAATGTTTAATCTTGGTACAGATGTATGCCTGGTGTGTCTGTGAATGTCTGCTGATAGTGTAACCCCATGCTTGCCAAGGATGGCATGATAAGCATAAACTCTCTGCACTGTGCACGATGCATGTCTCTCAAGTGACATGCTGTCATGGACTGTGATCACTGTTGCCAAATCCCTGGGACACAGATTTAACAGCCACTTGATTTATCTCAATAGCACATTCACACTACATCAGTCTATAGTACACCCTGGTAGTCACATATGTTCCCTGATACGTAACAGTCCCCTGTAGTTGTGTACCTGTAGGTGTTACAGCTTGGCCCATAATATCTCATGCGGATAGCTTGAGAGGTATGTAGGTGCTACAGATGCTATAGGGCACCTGTATACCTAAAGTAAGGGCAGACCTGTAGAGTATATAAGAGTACTGTTGCAAACAATATAGCTTATGCTGGTACTTAATGGAATGTCTTTCTCTTCCCCCCACCCCTTATCTGCATCATACTTTTTACTGTTATACACTGGGTATGGTTTACTTTTAACATATGCTGTTCTCAAAACATTATGTTGGCAACTTACTTTTGGCACGGTTGTCACAAAACCTATTCTGTGTGCTGAAGTTCTGGCAAGTCAGTACAGATTGAGATTAGAAAAACATGACAGACAGTTCAATGTCACATGTCATACCCATACAAAAGCACATGTTCATGTCAATCCTGTGTAACAGGCTGTATGCATGCATATATGTCTTCCAAATACACCTGCTACAGTATTGACTTAGTGCCTCAATCTGTTACTTTCCTAGCATGCTTTACATTTTGCCACCCACAGTCCTGGCTTGCATTCCAGTCGGTTGCATGTCAAGTACATACTTGTCAAAGTAGCAAATAAATGACTGAGCCCAGCAATTTTAAGCAGAATCGGTTGCACTCATAAATGGGCATATTACAAATAAGTCCCGAGGGCCCACCCTTTTTTGGACCCCTAGCATTGTGATTGTCTGTGTGATGTGACTGGGATACATGATGTAACACCACACACAGGGTTACGGTCTTCATGCCTCTCACTGTACATGATTTTGCAGAATGTCCAGCATTCTGCCCCATATGTTTTCTGTGTTCCTCATACAGTTGTGTTTATCCGATAATATACTATAAAATGCAGTCCACTGAATTGCTGTAAGTACTGGCACAGTTATTTGATGGCTTTTACATACTGTGGCTAATCTGATCTGTTGCAACCTGCTGTTATACTAGCCACCTTCTAGGTTACTCATAGCATTTATAATGCCTGTAGGTTTGGACCTCTGTCCCCCCATTTTCTCTGACTGTATCACAGCTTCCTTGCAGTAACAGATTACCGTGTTATGACAGTCTGTGGGACTAATACCATATGAGTAACTCACACGCAAAAGTTGTAGGTGTGGAGAGCTTCAAATCATCAACAGCATCAACCATGCTAATGTCCTTAGCCCAGTGAGCCACACCAGCCTCCGGAAATTGAGATTTAATTCCTCACACTATCAACAGCATACAAACATACAGTGTGACCTCCATTTTGTAGAAAATACAACATGTGGCCAGGTTCTTTGTGACAGCCTTGGAATTGAGTGGTCTGCTGATATATCCTTGCAAACATACTGTTACTGCAGTTGTATGAGAACACTTATGTGCTGGGGGTAGGGAACTCTGGCATTGACAGTTGTGCATATGTCCTATGATCCCACTGTTTGGCATTTCCCTTGCATAATGCAGTGGGGTTTCCACCATGTGGCCTAATGAATATTATGGGGCACCCAGTATTGGACAAAGTACCTGTTCTCCCAAGTAGCTGTTAGTTCTCTGCAAGTAGCCCAGTAGTTCTCTGCAAGTAGCCTCGTAGCCCACTCTATTCCCTTGCATACATGCAGCAGGTTCATACATATGCTATCATAGTCTAGTACCCCATATATTTGTTGTATAGGATAGTTTCTTACCTTGCAAACACAGCGGTTGAGAGACCTGTGCTTCAGGGCTGACTCTGTCTGATGCATGCAGTACACAGCCAATACACGGTTAGGTACAGGATGTGTGGTCTAGCTGGCATCCTTATTACTATGTATGTGCGTTAGAGTAAGGTGTCAGTCTCTAGGACCCTATGTTGTCAGTGCATGTGCTATGTGTTATCTCTTGGCCAAGGCCAGGGCATACTGGGCATGTCTCGTCTGTCTACAGAGACAGCCTCAGGAGTTCCTCCTCCATGTCCCCTGTGGGTGTGGTTGTGGGGACCTAGGCACTGGTGGGGGCTGTGTATCCCTTCCTCTGATGATCCTGCATAACTGTTTCTACAGGATCATATTGTGTAGCATGGCACATACTATGAACATCTGTGCACATGTGGTTGGGAGAGTACTTCACGGCTCCACCAGATATATCTAGGCACTGAAAACATGACTTGAGCAGCCCAAATACACACCCTATGATGTTCCTAGTTTGTGCATGTGCCTCATTATGGCATTCTTCAGTAGGTATATTTCTGATGGATGTCATCTTCCACGGTTCCAGAGCATAGCCAGCATCCCCCAGTAGATGGCCGTATGGGATGTCCCCCCTGGCAAACATCTGGTACAGCTGTGATGCATGCCAGATATGGGAGTCATGATAACTGCTAGGTTTGACACCCATAATAAAGCTGTGTTGTGCAACATTTGTGTATTTTGGGATGTTGAGTCAATAAATCATGTATTACAAGTGCTGTGAAGTAAAATTAGGAATAATACCATGAAGTGACTGAAGGTTAGCTGATAAAGACTGTTTTGCTCCAGTGTAGATGTGGAGCCGTACTACAAGATATAATGCAGTATGATATTTGTTTTGCAATAACATCTGCACCTAGAATAGTAATGGCTAAGGTATAATAGTGTGTTTATCTCAGGATTGTCTTGTGTTAACCATTGCATTTCAGCTGTATGCATTCCTGAACTTAGTTATGCTGCTGCAAGCAAGTATGAAACTGTAATAGCTGTAGACTGTAAATATACCATCTGCAACTGTATATGGGTCAGGTAGCCAACCCAGCAGTCCAATATGCTCTGTACACATCACACATATTCCCACCCACTAGAGGTTAATTGTGTACACCTGCATTCCAAGTATTAATACACAGTTCACCTACTATCTCTGTCATGCATGAATCTCATGCATGTGTGTTCAAGTGTCACTGCAGTCTTGTATAACACTCTACCGCTATTACTAGGTCACAGTTTGTTACCAGGTGAGCTCTAGGGATATATCTGTCAATCAGCATTCAGCAGTGGCTTAGTAGCTCTGTGTGATAAACACTAGGTCTGATATGCATAAACACTAGGTCTGATATGCATTTTTGTCACACACAAACTGGGGTTCGAATCCAGGGACAAGGATTACTAAATATTCATAGAAACAGTTATGTATTGTTAACAAATGTTCTCCCCACAGAAATTACAGGTAAGTAAATGGCTGTAGTAGCTGTTCAAATGGGTTACTAATTTGCGTGTCTAGATGTACCAGAGTGTTAACAGCATTGCTCAGCAAGGTGATAAGACTTCAGTAAAGAAAAAGTCAACAAGTTATTGAAACAAACAAAAATGTTTAATCTTGGTACAGATGTATGCCTGGTGTGTCTGTGAATGTCTGCTGATAGTGTAACCCCATGCTTGCCAAGGATGGCATGATAAGCATAAACTCTCTGCACTGTGCACGATGCATGTCTCTCAAGTGACATGCTGTCATGGACTGTGATCACTGTTGCCAAATCCCTGGGACACAGATTTAACAGCCACTTGATTTATCTCAATAGCACATTCACACTACATCAGTCTATAGTACACCCTGGTAGTCACATATGTTCCCTGATACGTAATAGTCCCCTGTAGTTGTGTACCTGTAGGTGTTACAGCTTGGCCCATAATATCTCATGGATAGCTTGAGAGGTATGTGAGTGCTACAGATGCTATAGGGCACCTGTATACCTAAAGTAAGGGCAAACCTGTAGAGTATATAAGAGTACTGTTGCAAACAATATAGCTTATGCTGGTACTTAATGGAATGTCTTTCTCTCCCCCCCACCCCTTATCTGCATCATACTTTTTACTGTTATACACTGGGTATGGTTTACTTTTAACATATGCTGTTCTCAAAACATTATGTTGGCAACTTACTTTTGGCACGGTTGTCACAAAACCTATTCTGTGTGCTGAAGTTCTGGCAAGTCAGTACAGATTGAGATTAGAAAAACATGACAGACAGTTCAATGTCACATGTCATACCCATACAAAAGCACATGTTCATGTCAATCCTGTGTAACAGGCTGTATGCATGCATATATGTCTTCCAAATACACCTGCTACAGTATTGACTTAGTGCCTCAATCTGTTACTTTCCTAGCATGCTTTACATTTTGCCACCCACAGTCCTGGCTTGCATTCTAGTCGGTTGCATGTCAAGTACATACTTGTCAAAGTAGCAAATAAATGACTGAGCCCAGCAATTTTAAGCAGAATCGGTTGATGCTACTGCAGTTACTGCCGCCCATATTAGCACATCAAAGGTCTGTAGGTTGGGACACACTTCAAAAATATGTATAGGCATCCTAAATGTCACCTACCACTAACTGGATGACACTATTACATAATATATGTACCTGAGGCACATGCCTCACCTGGACTGTTATGGGTACCCTCACTCTGGCTATGCTGTGACAACACAGCTGACACTGCTCCCCCACTGACTTATACAGCATACTGTCCCCCAGTGTGTTCACAATCCCCAGTATGACCCCTGGCTAGAATGCAGCAGTTGCAGCCTGCAACATATGTGGCAGTATGTCCAGCTACCTGCTACAGACCTACCATACCTCCCAAACACCTAGATCAGGGGATCCACACAACACCCATACATAAAGGGGTGGGGGATTGTCAAGTGACAGGGACGTGTCACAGGCTTCCCCTACAAACATACACAGCTGACAGACCAGCAGCTACTGCAGCAGCATGCATATTCTGATGCAAAGGACATATGACACTCACATCTGTCTGTCCCCTGACTGACCTCAACCCACATTGTTAAACAGTAAACTGCCACATAATCAGAAAGTCTGTCCACAATGGCCAAACATAGCATGCCAAACTGTGGACATGCCACATAAATCCAGACAATGGACAGTATTTTTACCTACCCTCTGTAATGCTGTGACACCTCACAGGCCAGGAAAAGGGCCAAGGCCTACATGAAGGCCTTAAATATAGCACTGTGGTGCCATGCCATTGGCTAATAAAAATGCAATCCAGCTGTTCTGGATACAATTAGCAAGTGTGAGCGACAGACTGGTGCACAGGCAATCACCTGTTCATGAACATTACCTACACAAGGCAAGCTGCTGCCTATAGTAAACAGGTCTATGACTTTCTTTACAAAGACAGATTTTGAGAACATAAGCATTATAGTACAGGATTCCTGCACATAAAGGAGAACAGCACTAAATGAGGTATGTAATAGAGGCTCCCATGTAATGGGATGCTGATGGGAGGATGCAGTTAGGGGAAATAGGGATTACAACAGTAGGTCTGTAGTACATATCTTGGAATGACATGTTGATATTAGCTGTCCAGCACCTACAGACTTCCCTTTTGGCTCTGCTGTGATTTAGATCACAGTTCTGGCCCTCTGAGTCCCTCCAACAATGGACGGCTCATATACTAATGCTACTGGATTGTGCTTTACACAGAAGTGACAGTAAGTACTGGTGGATAAAGGTAGCATATCACATGATGTACTGTCAGTCTGTTCCTCTCAGTCTGTGAATGTCACACAGGCATACTTCACACATTGTGCAGGTAGTCTGACTGTATGATAGGATGGGTGACCTTGTAAGGCTGGGGTGCTCTCTGCAGCTTTGAAACATGTGTCTGTGATTGCACAGATGTCAGCATTGTCCAGGGTGATGACTGCTTGCAATGCATGCAGATTCATATTTAGACTCCTAGTGTTTAGCAGCATGGCCTTCAATTTGTGATATGTGGAAATGTTCATGTTGGTAGTGTTAACGTCACCACTTTTCCTAATAAAGGCACTATGGGGGTGGCAAAAACCATGGCCAGAAGCCTGATGGCCAGGTGAGACAGCTGGAGGCCACCTCTGGCAAAGCATCATGGTCTGTTGATGATATCATCCCCAGGCTTTCAGGTACTGGGTCCCCCTGGAATGGCATCAGAAACCAAGCTAAATGTTAAGGTCAATCATTTCCTGATTGTACTGTGACATCATTCTGGGTGACAGCAGAATGCTGCTTAAGGCTACAGGCATACCTGCCTGAGACAATCGTGTCTCACGTCATACAGTCTAGGGAGGTAAGTCTTAGGTCAGACATGCCAGTATGGACTATGACAGACTCATAACAGTACCTGTTGTTGAGAGACAGCAATGCGTATGTGATATAGCAGATTCTGGCACCTGACAGACAAGTAACCATGATCTTCTCCATATACAGCCTGGTGAGATGCATATCTGAGTGTCTCACAATGGAGTCTCCTATGACTAATATGTTTGATTTATGATAATGCCTTAGTTGCTGTGGGACACAGGTGTGTGGCTATGTTTGGTATATGTTCTGCAGGACTGTGGAGTTGGCACGTGGTTTAGCCTCGGAAGTCTCCTTTGCTTGGGGATGTTTATGTTGAGGACCTACGCATATGTGTGTGTGTGTTGTGTAGGTGTGGGTGATGTGTGAGGTGTGCTAACTGCGTTGACACCCTTTACAGTGTGAGGCATGTGGGCTTGTGAGGAAGAGAGCATGGACTGTAGGTTCCTAATATCATTGCATCTCTCACAAATTATGTTCCTTGGTGGTGTTTGTAGATGATTGTCTGTGTACATGAGGCAGTTGCTACACTGTGTGAGAATGCCCATATCAAACAGACTGGCAGGGAAAACTGTAGGATATTGTCCAGCCATATCTGTCAGTATTTGAGGGAGGAAATTAGGAAAAAAACTAAGGGTAATGCTGTTCAATGCCAGAAGTCTAAATCTCAAAATGCACGCACTCGAGGCCCTTCTCAGTATGGAGAACATCGATGTCTGTGCTGTGACAGAAACCTGGTTCAAGGCTCCTGAGAGCACCCCAGCGCTATCAGGTTTTACCTCATATCATGCGTTCCGGCCCCAAAATCCGGACAATACCAAGAAGGGGGGGGGTATCCATATTCATCAAGGACACCCACACCTCAAGACTGGTCATCGGAGACCATCCAGGTGCAATTAACCATAGGCAAGACTGCTCTGCAAATTGTAGCATGTTACAGGCCACCCTCACAAACTCAGGAAACTCACATGGCCTTCCTGAAAACACTAGAGGGGATAAATGTATCACCAAACACCATCATACTAGGTGACTTACCCCTAATATAGACTGGGAACACTACTCAAGCCCAAACACCCTAGCCCAAAAGTTCCTGGAATTCATAAACTCAAATGCCATGGAACAACTAGTCACCATCCCCACAAGAGGAGATAACATACTTGATCTCATCATCACGAACATGGGAGCACAATGTTCAACACCGAAGTATACCCTCACTGGTGAGAACAGATCACAAACTAATCTCACTGGAGATCCTCATCCCCACCCCACCTGAAATAAAAAAGACCACAGTAAAGAACTTCTCAAAACCCGACTTCACACTTCTAAAGACTAGTGTGGTCTCCTTTCAGGCCCCCGGAAACAATACTCAAGCCGCTGAATCACTTACAAACGCCTTCTACCAGCACCTGCAGGACTGCATGGATAAGGCAATCCCAAGCAAAACAAAGACTCTTTGTACCAAAGGCAAGTCAGTCTGGTGGACCCCAGCCATAAACAAACTCTACAACAAAAGGAGGAAGCTACTACAAGATAGAGCAAAATCCTTAAAGGTAAGACACCCTTGATCACTATAAGTAAAAACTAAGAGCTCTCATAAAATCATCCAAAGCAAATTTCGAGAAAAATAGCTAAAGACTCAAAAAGACAATCATAAGGCCTTCTTTAGCTATGTTAGAAACCTAGGAGGAAACTCCCAGATATGCTCAGAACTAGTTCAAAATGATGTGAAGATTACTGATCCTACAGACATTGCCAACATACTGGCTGACAGGTTCAGTGCAAACTTCTCCCCTCCCCAAAAGAGATATCTATACCAAATGAGTGCAGCCCCCAAACATCTCCAGCGCCCAAGTGAGAACTGCTCTCCAAAGCAAAAACACAGCATCCATGGGACCCGATGGTGTCCCCGCTGTGTGCTCCACTGAACTCAATGAGGAATTAAACCCACAGCTAGGACAGCTGTTTAATCAAAGTCTTACCTCTGGATCAGGGGTGGCGCACTGCAACTGTGGTCCCACTTCACAAAGGCGGTGCCTCCACAGACCCTGGAAGCCCATTAGCTTGACAAGCCTTATCTGCAAAGCCATGGAGAGGATCATAATGGACCTCATAAATAAAGACATAGGAATTTGCAGACTTTGGATCCAACCCAGTTTGGCTTTGTCAAACGCAGATCATGCCTTTTAAACTTGGTTGACTTTTTGAAACAGTCACCAAAGCCATTGATGAGGAAAGGCAGTCCATACAGCCTACCTCGATCTGGCTAAGGCCTTGATACAATACCCACTCGGGTATCATTGAAAACTCATCAGCTTAAATGTTAACCCATACATCACAAGATGGGTTGCAAACTGGCTGAGTGACAGAACCCACAGGGTCAGAGTTGCTGGCGCCATGTCAGACTCAAAGCCTGTCACAAGTGGTGTCCCACAGGCTCAGTCCTGGGCCCACTCTTGTTTAGCATCTACTTTCAGTACAAGCAAACACAGGAGGTTATGGCTGACAAAGTTTGCAGATGACTGCAAACTGCCATAGTAGAAAACACATCTGACACAGATATCCTTCAGAAGGGTCTCACAGAAACGGATAACTGGTGCCAGAGCCACGCCTAAAGTTAAATGCCAAAATGCATAGTCATACCCTTGGAAAACAAGGTTACTAGCTACAAAATAGGTGGCAATCCACTGAGCACAGAAGAAGTTATCAGGGACCTGGGGACCCAGGTTGATAGTAGTCTGTCATTCGACACCCATGTAGCTAAAGTAGTTAGGAAGTCCTTCTACATTGCCCACCTTATCATGAAGGGATTCTCATCTAGATCAAGGGAGGTCATAGTCTCCCTTTACTCATCACTCATCAGACCAATGATTGAGTACAATGCCCCATTGAATGTATCTGACCCGACACTTGCAGCAGCTGGAGAGGCCACAAAGTTCCTCACCAAAAGGATAAAGGGTCTCAAAATATGTCCTATGCTGCCCGACTGAAAGAACTCCAGCTCTATTCAGTCACTTACGCTGCTCAGAGGTGACCTTTGCCTAACATACAAGGCCATGTCAAACCCAGATTTGATGAATATGCTTCACCTCAAAAATCTAGATCCATCAGAGCCACAAGGCGGAGACTTAAACCTCGACACGGCTATTAATAGGGCGTGCTGGAGAGATAGATTCATCACCCAAAGACTCCCTATGCTGTGGAACAAAATCCCGGTACATGTGAGGCAGAGCACCTCGCTGGCCTTGTTCAAGAGAAATCTTGACCAATGGATGGGAGATCGCAGATATACCCCAGGAATTACCTCAGTGTCACTGCTCGACAGAGGCACAGCAAAATAATGGGTATAGTTCCCCATACTAAAGGGGTGGCGTAAGCCACAAAACAATGGGCTAGGCTTATAAATGCCCTCGGGCAGATAGCCTAGTATGAACCTATGAACCTATGAACCTATGAAGGCCAGGGAGATCAAAGGGATGGGCCTACAGTCTAGGTGCTTAAAACAAAAGTAGGAGGCTTACATTACCACATACAATGTAAACAGGCTATAAATAAGCAGTAATAGGTGCAACAGAAAAGATGCAGTCGAACACCTGAGGGAACATGCAGCAAGTATCAGGAAACAGCAGGATGAGGAGGGAAACACATGATGTATTGCCACTATGTTGCTGATAACCACCTATATACTGTGGTGAGAGATGGTGGGGTATGATGTGGGAGTTAGTGGAGGATAGTGCTGGCAAATGTGGATGTGCAGGGTGTGTACATAATGGAGAGCAAAGTATGTGATCCTGTGACATGTTCCCCTCTTCTTGTCTTTCTAGAGTGATGTACAGATGGAAGAACCCACCTTTTTCTGTAGCCGAGAATGATATTACAGTAGATGGCCTCAGACTGCATCATGCCATCCTGCTGTTGAGGAGTCACCCTAATCAGGAACAAGGTACTGCACTGTGGGTACACCTTGTTGCAACAGTAAGTCACATTGGGCTACAAGAAAGAAGCTATGAGCAGGTCCGACACCAGGCCACTGACATGATAAATGGTGGACAGCAAAGGGCTGCAGCTATGACCAGGGACTGTGCTGGCACAGGTGGAGGGCCTGCAACACAACAACCACTCTCAGTCACAGAGGGTTTCCTGGCAAACCAGGGTTCAGCCACCAGCTCGCAAGCATCCATCACCCCATATGTTGTGGAGGTGGGTGACACAGCTTCCACAGCAGAGGAGCATACAGGTAAACCTCCTGTGGTCATCAATTTAATACTGTAGGAGTCATAGTGGCAGCCTCTGCATACCTGTACATGGATGTCAGGTCAATCTGCATTGGGAGGATGTCTGTAATGCACACGTGTGCACACATACTCAGAATGTTAGCAATGTGGGAAGTATCACAGTTTGTACTGTACATGTTAATATATGCACATATTATCCTGTACCAATGCCACATTTGTGTTTGCTGACAATAACTGTCCCCCACAGCCCCATAGGTACATCTGGTGTGGTTGGAGTCCAACATCCTGTAGCCAGTGAGTGTGAAACAGTCTTTTTATGGCTCATATATACCCTAGTAATGTTAAGGGCTGACAGTTTGCCGTGGACACAACTTGTATGTTCAGTTGTGGAGGGGTTCACTGCAGGGAACTGAATTGGTAATCACAGTAGCATATTTGCAGGGCTGTAACATATTTGCACATATATTTGTAAATATGTATGCAGTCTACTATACAGGGGGCAATAGTATGGTGGAGACGGGTGCACTGCTTTTTAGGTGAAGGGCTATCACATACACCGACATGTCACTTCTCTCAGGGGTGTACAGTACTGGCAACATTAACTGGACTTAGCTGCACTGCATGTTGTTAAGAGCCTGTCTTGTGTGTGTCTGTTGTGGTCTGCTTGTGTGTTGTGTATGGGATCAGTAATAAAGTGTGGTATGTATAATGTGCTTGTGGCACTTCATCTATATGTGCGTGTATGTGTGTGTGTGTGTGTGTGTGTGTGTGTGTGTGTGTGTGTGTGTGTGTGTGTGTGGATCAGCAGACATAACAGTGCATGTATTAATGTAATCATGTTGTCTTCCTCCACACAGGTGACCATGCGAGTTGGAGTCTGTCCCCTTAACAACCTGATGTCAGTGTCTCATCAGACTCTGATGATGATGATGGCCATGGTGAGGCACAGGTGGGGTTTTTGGGGGCTATATCTGTCCCATGGGTTGTCATCCCACTTCCTCCCCTAATGTCCCCGCTCAGAGTCAGTATGCCCACACATACCCAGTCCCTTGTGGCCACAGATATTGGGCAGTCTGAGGGAGGTGGCATCAAACAGGAGAGTGTGGCGACTATGGCATCTATGACTGTAAATATTAGCCATAGCCAGACAGCTGGCGAGGTCCCACACAGACAGATTGACAGGGGTGCTTGAGGGAGGACTACTGCCTATCCACCACCCATCACAGGTGTCACATCACGAGTCACTCGACGCATGTTTTGGTCCATCATGGAGTCACTGGAACATTCTGAATGCAACACCAGATGGATGCACAGGATCATGAATGCATCACTGTCTGGCATCCATGACTCCATCCATAACATTGGTGATGCCATGCATCATTTTGGTGATGTAGTGGACAGATGGTGGGATGAGACATTGTCAGTCCTTAATCACGCAAACTCTGTGCTGGAACATGTGGTTGTAGGGTGTCAGACACATGGACGTAGGTCAACACCAACATCAGCTGAGAGTCCACGTGGCCATGCACAGTCATGCTCCCATAGTGGCAGTACCACCAGCAGTAGAGAAGGTAGGGTGCTGTCCACACTACAACGTGACAGGCCATGGGAATATGGTTCTGTGTGGTCCCGTGAGAGAGACAGATCCAGCAGACACCAGTCACCATCAGCAAGTAGTACCGCATCCAACCCTGGGCTTGGTGGTGCCAGTGCCACTCCTGGCAGAGCCAGTTCCCGTGCTCATGACCAGAGATGGTGAACTGTACATTCTGCCATGTATGGTCCACAGCTGTAAGGCTAGCACATGGCTTGACTGTGTACACGCACACACTCACACATCACTTTCACATGCAGGTCACCAACAGACACACGCAGTTCATCTCCATGGCCCAGGTGACCAGCACCCCTCCAGACACACACACACACACACACACACACACACACACACACACACACACACACACACACACACACAATATCAACTGTGTGGCACAGCCTAGGACTTTGCCATCCCCACACCACACCCTGTGCATGTGATGATACCTATGCCACATCCCTGTCATCCATACCATCGATGCAGGGACATGCTAATATGTGTCTGATGCACAGGGTGACTATATTACATTTAATGAAAGTTTGTACTGCAATAGTGTTATGCCCTGTAAGGTGCTGTCTGCTGGCTTGTGCCATGAGTACACATCAAAGTGTATGTACCTTTGTTCCATGATGCTGCATTGGTGGTAGTCTTGCTGACTGACTGTTGTCTCCCACACCTTTTTCTGTTTCTGTTCCAGGGGGTCTGTGTGTGTATGCTGTGAGTAGCTGGTGCCAATACAGCGGCTAGGATGACATGGTGGCAATGAAGAAATGTGACTTCGCCAAGGTACGGCTGTATATGTGCATGGTTACATAGGTACATATGTGTAGAACAGTGTGGCAGGCACAATGGGGACAGACTGCATAATCTTGCATGCATATCACGTGACACAGCATGCTACTCTTGATACATGTCACCTGGGAGCTCAGTAGGATCACAGGTTCATAGGATCATAGGAGGTTACTACAGTAATGGCCCTGGGGCCCTTACAATGCTAGCAATTAGTTTATCCCCAGAAAGAACCATCAGTCAGCAGCTGTTACCCCTGTCAATGAGGGACACAGGTGGGACCCCCTGGGACATAATTGTGGTTTTCCATTCACTCGTCACGGTTGTGCTTGAAGAGGGTCAGCATTGTACACTGTTTGACATGTATGGGAAGTGTATTCCTGAAACAGGGCAGCCTCTGGGAGACAAACCTGTCCCTCCGGCAGGTTGTGTTGATGTCGCATATCACATTCAGACATGTCGTGCAGGTAATGCACAAGGAATTAGACTTATGGATATGGGGTAGCTGTAGTAGGGCAGGGTCCAACATTGCCTTGTAAGTGTGACACAGCCCACCTCTGAGCAACCTGTCCGATACCAAGTGGAGCAATAGTGATTTGAGTCTGTCTGCATGGGACAGGTGTTGGAGGCCATGGATTACCTTTGTGAGGTATTTCCGTGACCTTTCCATTTGGTGCAGATGTCTGGATAGGTGCATACCAAACGGGGCACTGTAGTAAAATATTGTTGCACAGAGTGAGGACTATAGAGAGGTAATGACCACCTTTTACCTATGAGATGAACCACGTACAAGGATTTACTGACCACTACCTCTACATGATGGTTGAATGTGAAATTGTTATCAACCTGAGTACCCAGGTCTCTCAACACAGGTTGTGTGTTTAGGGGCTTGCCATTGATGTGGTAAACAGCGGGTCCGTGTCTTAGTCGAATGGAATGATGATACAGGTTTTTGCATTTAGCTTCAGGCCAGGACCTTGGCACCAGTCCATAGTTGATCAAAGATCCCATTGCAGTATGTTAACATCATTTGGGGAGTCACTGACAGACAGCACCCAACTTGCAGTCATCCACATACTTGGTCAGTACCTGCAAATGTAGCTGGTGGCAGGTAGCATTCATGACTACATACATGTGGGTTATTTGGGGGCAGCAGCTACTCACAGGGACTCAAAATGTACACATATTGTATGCACAGAGGCAAGACAGACTAGGGTTGCCACCTTATCAAATCCCCAATGTGGGTCATGTTTTGTAGTAATGTGAGAGTTGGCAGGACAAACCACACCCACAGCAAGTGCAATGGACACAACCTCACTTTTTTGACAATATAACAGCTTTTTTGTAGCATTTGTCTAGTTTATGCTACTTCTCATAACATTTAGGTGTTTGTGATGTAAAATGACTGTTTTATGCAGCTATTAGAATAATGTAGGAAATGTTTGTTGTCCTACACTCTTGGGACATTTGTATTGTTTTACTTTTCACAGGACACACATGTCCAAACATGGGCTGCAACTTGCACAGTGGGGCAAACACAGTCACAGTGCTGCAAAGGTATATACATACACACACACAGTCATGAACTGCCCTTCTTGAGAGTAAAACCCCCTACCTGTCTAGTTGTACATACTACAGCACTACATATGTATCACATGTGCCACAGAACTTACGCGTTTTTGTAGTGTCTGCCACTACTGTTCAGGTGGATGACATCTGCAGGCAATGTAAAGGCTGCCAATGGGGGAGTTAACAGGTTTGCACAGGCCCTTAACATTGTGTAATTATTGCACATACACAGGCAAGACAGCCACGCTGCTGTGAGGGGATATGCTTACACAAACACACACACACACACACACACACACACACACACACACACACACACACACAGTTGCTGGTTTGGAGAAGAGAACCCCTACCTATTTAGTTATATACACTATAGTATTACATACTTATCAGATGTGCCACGGAGCTAGCATGTTTGGAGAGTGTCTAACTGTGCTTCTAAGGTGGATGACATCAGTAGACCCTGAAATGTTGACAACGGGGAGGTCAACAGGCCCTTAAAATTGTATAAGCATCACACGCACACACACACACACACACACACACACACACACGCACACACACACGCACACACACGCACACACACACACACACACACACACACACACACACACACACACACACAGGTAAGACAGCTGCACCGCTGCAAAAGGATATGCTTACATACACATACACTCACAGAGTTGCCAGTTTTCAGAGTAGGACCCCTACCTATCTAGTTATACACACTAAAGTACTATGTACTCATCGCACGTGCCATAGAGCCATTGTGTCTGAAGAGTGTCTCACTGTGCTTCTAAGGTGGATGACATCAGCAGGTCCTGTAAAGTATTCAAGTGTGGGGGTTAACAAGTAGGCACAGGCCTTAAAGCATATTAGCACTGCACACACACATTGGCAAGACAGACACACTGCTGCAAAGGAATACACTTGTAGAGTTGCCATTGATAGGAAGAGAACCTCTACCTATCTAGATGTATACACTATAGTGCTATGCACATACTGCATGTGCCACTAAAGTGTCTTTATGTGCTTCTAAGGTGGATGACATCAGCAGGCCCTGTAAAGTAAGCCAATGTGTGGGTTAACAGACAGGCATGGGCCTGAAAATGTATTAGCATTGCACACACATAGGCAAGACAGACATACTGCTGCAAGGGGATATACTTATGCTTACACACACTCACAGTTGCCATTGCTGGGATTATAACCCCTACCTATCAAGTTGTATAGAGTATAGTGCTATGTAGATATTGCATGCACCACAGAGTTTATGTGTTTGGAGAGTGTCTGCCACTGCTGTTGGGGTAGATGACATCAGCAACTGCTGACAGGGAGGCCATTGTTGTGGAGGACACCAGTCAAAAGGCCATAAAATGATTGACCATTGCACACGCATAGGCCTGTTGGGCATTTGTATGATATTGTTTGTGGAATATCTACACATACAAAAGGTGGCCGATATGGGATTAGAACCCCAAACCTACCTACTAATACACACTACAGCTCAACGTAATAGTTGCAGGCACCACTGGTAACACTGGCACTACATTACGCTACACCTTTCTGTTGCTGTCTATCTCTCTCTCTCTGTCTCCCCCTCTGTCTGTCTCTCTCTATATAATGTATACATATATATATATATATATATATATATATATATATATGTGTGTGTGTGTACATATATATATATATATATATATATATATATATATATATATATATATATATATATATGTATACACATTAGCTCTATATATATGTATCTATATAAAACTCTACAGACACATATATATTCTACATGTGCCACATACTGATAGATAAGGGTAATCATGTCTGATGGGGATAAGGAGAGAGAATTAGATATACACAGCTGTTTGCATGCACAGAGATATATTGACATCTCAGTTCTATAGGCAGATGAGGCTTCAGACATGGGCTGACATTAGTGTAGGAGCATGCCCAGTGTAACCATCAGTACTTACAAGGGGACTCCAGTCCAAACCTAACTGTACTCAAGTCCAGGATTTTGTGTGATACAGCCAATTGAATGCTGCACCTGATTACACAGTCCAGCACCTCCCTGATATAATGGCCAATGGATTCCCCAGCTGTGTGCTGGCTGTAATATCTGACACATACCTAAAGTGGGTACAGATTGCATTAGACTGAACAAGATTTTTCATCATATGTCTAGTACGTTTTACATAGCAATGTGATTTCCTGGTACATCAGTGGCAGATCATTACAGAGTGATGTGAGGAACTGCTGACAGACATTTGAGTTACTGACTCCATACATAGCAGGGAATCCATGCTACTGCATGACCTGTGCCACTCTGCACTTTCTACAGTTGTCTGGCCAGTAGTTCATCCTTCTGCTTATCTGTGGGTCTTTATCCTGCTCCTGTTCCTGCCTTTGTCCACAGTTGCAGCTCTATGTATTTGTACGTATGCTGTGACTGGGGTACAAGATGTAACACCACACACAGGGTTACAGACTTCACACCTCTGACTGTACCTGTTTTGCAGGATGTCCAACATTGCACCCCATATGTCTGCTCTGGTCCTCAGACAGTTTGTTTTGTATTGGTATTATAATGCTACATGGTACCCATACCTCTCAACCTGTTAGAGCAAGAAATCTGGACAAAGCCATATATAAAAGTGGGACACGGACCCAATAATAATTTTTTAATATTGCTCTTACAAACTTAGTAGAATAACAGGTTTTGTATTAGCATGAATTTTCAGAAGGGTATGAAGCCTGCATCTCATATGACTGTCATTATTTCCTAATGCCAACCTTTATTGATTTGCCACTAGTTTGCCAGAAAACAGCAATGTTATGAAAAAAGGACCAGAGATATGAGGAAAAACTGTGGACATTCTGCAAAACTCCGTACATCTGAGAGGTATGCTGGGTCCCACTGACTTGTTGTAAGTACTGACACAGTTTCGTGGTGGTCTTGACATCCTGCTGCTACTCTGACTTGTTACAACCTGCTGTTCTACTAGCCAACATATAGGTTACTCAGACCTGTGGCATCCTGTCCCTTTATCTTTGGCTTTGTCCAGCTTTCTTGCAGTAACAAACAGTGACTTAGGGACAGTCTGTAGAACTTCTACCACAGGTGTAGCTCACATGCAAAATGGTGGCACAACCAGTCTCAAACCATGAACACCATTAACCATAGTAATGTACTTAGCCCAATATGCCACAACAGCCACTAGGCAGTGCAGTTTAATTCCTGACGCTATCAACCACAGACATACATTGCACATTGACCCCTGCATATTGTGCAAATGGAACATGTCACCAGGTTGATTGGGACAGCCCTGGGATTGTGTGGTCTGCTGATACTCCCTTACAAACATAATGTTACTGCAGTTGTATGAGAACTTGGGTGTATTTAGCATTGACAGTCACGCATCTGTCTTATGACCCAGCTTTTTGTCATTTCCCTCGCTTAGTGCAGTAGGTTTTGCTGCCTTGGAGCCTACTGCATATTATGAGGTGGCCAGTATTGGGCAGAGAGCTCCTGTTGTCCCACATAGCTGTCAGTTGTCTGCAGGTTTCCCAGTAGCCCACTCTATTCTCTAGCATACATGCAGCAGGTCCATACATATGCTACCATAGTCTAGTACCCCATACATTTCTTGTAAAGAAGAGTGACTTACATTGTGCATGCAGCAGTTGAAATCAAAATGCTTTGAGGCTGACTCTGTCAGATGCACGCAATATATAGCCAATCCATGGTAAGGTACAGGTTGTGTGGTGTGGCTGGCATCCTTTTTACTATGTATGTGAGTCACAGTGAGATGTCAGTCCCTAGTTCCCTAGGATGTCAGTACATGTGCTATGTGTTGCCTCTTTGCCAAGGCCAAAGCATACTAGGCATGCCTACATCTGCCTACAGGGACAGACTCAGGGGGTTCCTCCTCCGAGTCTGTGGCTATGGGGACCTTGGCACTGGCGGGGGGCTGTGTGTTCCTTCCCTGTGATGTTCCTGCTGCAGCTGTTTCCACAGGATCATATGTGTAGCATGGCACATACTGTGACCATATGTGCACATGTGGCTGGAGAGTACTGCAGGGCTCCACCAGATATATCAAGGCAATGGAACCATGATTTGAGCAGCCCAAATACACACTCTATGCTGTTCCTAGTTTGTGCATGTGCTTCATTATGGCATTCTTCAGTAGGTGTGTGTGCATTTCTGATGGGTGTCATCATCCACGGTTCCAGTGTATAGCCAGCATCCCCCAGTAGATGGCCATACGAGATGTCCCCCCCCTTGCAAACGCCTGGTACAGGTGTGATGCGTGCCAGATGTGGGAGTCATGATAACTGCCAGGGCTGCCAGTACACACATTCATGATAATGCCCTGGGTATTTCATATGACCTGGCAGGTGATGGAGTGATACCCCTTGTGGCTGATGTGGACTCTACCTTCCTCACCAGGTGGTACTTTGATGTGCACATGAGTGCAGTTTATGGCACCTAGTACCTCAGGGTACTGTGCTACATGGTGGAAGAGCACATTGCTGGTTCTCTGATCAGGGGTGTGGGGTTAATATATGTGCTCACTGGCATGTGTTTGCATGGCAGCCAGGAACTGGTGGAGTACCTTGGATGCAGATGCCTGTGAGACCCCAATCATGTCCACAGTAGATTTTTGAAAAGTACCTTTAGCTAGTATTCTAAGGGCTACACATACCTTTGTTTCTACTGGGATGTTCCCCTCTGTTGGCTCTGGGTCTGAGTTGAGGGTGGCAAAGCTCGGTGAAGTCTTGTAATATGCCTTTGTCCACCCTGTAGCACTCTACAATCCTCAGCTCATGTAGCCCCTGGAAGGTTACACTGGGCAAACACTCTTCTCCTTCTCAGTTTAGGCCTGTTGTCAGCAACAGCACCAGCACTGACCTCAACCTCTAGCACATGCAGATGTAGCAGATCAGCAGCAGCCCCTATCATTTTGTCAGTTAAAATTCCCAAGTGACACTCCAATGGTGCAGAGTATCACATTGAAGGGTGTATGCATACTTTATAGTGTTGTGCTGTAGATGCAAGCCTGTGTGATTGGCTGACTAAGACACATTCCATCTGCCAGGTCTATCATTGCAGGTTTTGAATGGCCCAGTGTCAGTGGAACAGGGCTTATCAGTCATTTAAACTTGACTGGCTTTCCCAGGAAATTTCCTTGTATTTTTTTTTTAAATTTCTTTCACTGCTAAGCACTGGGGTGTGGTGTGCAAACCCATGGCACTAGTATAAGCACTGCTCAGCAGTTTAGATACACCCCATGCATGGACATGCTTAGCTTAGCTTAAACCAGCTAAAACACGTGCCGTGGGGCTACACACAGCTTAGCAGCACTGGACACACACCCCTGCTTAGCTGTGCTTAGCTCAGCGCAAATGGGCACTGCTGAGCTCCAATCAGTTTAAACATAGTGTGACACACCCCCTTTTGATATCAGCTATCTGATCTACTAACACCACACAATTCTGGCCCTACATGGGTTTTATCTGTGAATACAGCAGCCAATTTTTGCTATTCAGTAACCGCAGCTCATTTGCATACAGATCCTTGCATATTCCCTGGATACTTCATTACTCCAGGGCCTGCCTACTTAGCAACCACTGAAACTTGCTATTGTACACTATGCATGCAGGGCACTATAATGCATTATTTTTGGAAATGTCTTTTTTTGCATAATGGCATGTTTGTGCGTTGCTGTGCACAGCACAAACGTAATACGTGTATTTAAAAAAAATAATATTTTACAATGACTTGCATTGCTTTTTGGACACACTGGGCATAGTTTTGGCTATTTCCATCCCTACATTGCAATATCCAAACTTCTGTTTGGGCTTTTACAGCCCCTGTTTAATTTTTTCATTTCTGTACACATTTACTTTCCGTGTACATTTCTGACATCAACATGCATCCTTTATAGGTTTATTACATGGTACTGACTTATTTTTGAACAGTGCATCTAATATACTTGTATAGGTTCATAGTTTCATAGGTAGGTACTAGGCTATCTACCCGAGGGCATTTATAAGCCTAGCCAGAGTATGTAGGCTTTCGCCTCCCCCTTGATTAATTAACTGATCCTCTGTCAAGCAGAGCCAATGAAGTGATCCCACGGGTGTATTTCCTGTTACCCATCCACTCATCAAGGATCTCTTGAAGAGTGCTAGTGAGGGGCTCTGCCTGATGTAATCTGAAATTTTGTTCCAAAGCATGGGGAGTCTCTGTGACAGGAATCTATCCCTCCAGCATGTTCTACTTATTGTTGTGGCGAGGTTTAGCTCACTAGAACGCGTGGCTCGCAGTGACTTGGATTTCTTTAGGTGGAGCATGTCCATCAATTCTGAGTTGGACATGGCTTTGTAAGTCAGGCAGAGATCACCTCTGAGTAAGCGATATGCCACTGAGTACAGCCGGAGTTTTTTCAGTCGGCTGCATAGGACCTATGTTTGAGACCAGTAATCCTCTTGGTGAGGTACTTCCAGCTGCTGGAAGTGTCTTGCAAGGTACATACCAAATGGGGCATTGTACTCTATGATGGGTCTAATGAGTGATGAGTAGAGGGGCACTATAACCTCTTTATTTCTAGATGCAAACCCTTTAGTAATTAGATGGGCCACATAGAAGGATTTCCTAACTACTTTGGCAATATGACTGTCAAAGGAGAGATTACTATCTACCTGGGTCCCCAGATCTCCTATTACCTCTTCTGTATTAATTGGGCTGCCACCTATGTGGTAATTCGTGGGTGTTTTGTTTTTCCCAAACGGGATGACTATGCATTTTTTGGCATTTAGCTTGAGGCCATGATTTTGACACCAGGTGTCCGTCTCAGTAAGGCCCTTTTGGAGGAGGTCCGTGTCAACCAGAGAGTCAGTTATGGCTCCCAGTTTGCAGTCATCGGCGAACATGGCTAGCCATAGTCCTCCTGTGTTTGCCTGTACTTCAGAAAAGCATATGCCGAACAGTAGGGGTCCCAGGACCGAGCCTTGTGGGACACCACTTGTGACTGGTTTAGAGTCGGACCTGGAGCCCACTATTCTTACCATGTGAGTTCTGTCTGTAAGCCACTTGACAACCCATCTTGTGATGTAGGGGTTTATGTTCAGGCTGGTGAGTTTTTCTGTAATACCCGAGTGGGGAATGGTGTCGAAAGCCTTGGCGAGGTCAAGGTAGGCTGTATGAACCACCTTTCCCTCGTCTATGGCCTTGGTGACTGTCTCGAAGAAGTCAACCAGGTTTAGTAGGCATGATCTGCCCTTAACAAAGCCGAACTGGGTCAGGTCAAGTGTTTGGAGGTTCCCAATGTCTTTGTTAATGAGTTCCATGATGATGCGCTCCATAGCCTTGCAGAACAGGCTAGTCAGGCTTATGGGACGATAGTTACCAGGGTCAGTTGTGGCCCCTCCTTTGTGGAGAGGAATAACCGTTGCTGTGCGCCATTCTATGGGCATGTAGCCTGTGGAAAGGCTGAGGTTAAACAGCGTGTTTAGATGGGGGGTTAGTTTGTTCTGTAGTTCGTGCAAGACGCAGCCTGGGACACCATCTGACGCTGTGTTTTTGATGTGTACTATCAAATGAGAACCATTTCTACTACTACGACTGACATCGTACATAACATGCATAATAAATATAAATACATACATACATAACATATTTAGCACTTAAAATACATCATCACTGAGCTAAAGAGCCTTCTGAAAATCATTAAGCACTGCATCTAAAATAAATCTGTATTACATTTCTGTTTGTGTGTGTCTGTGTAGGTACACATACATACATGCATATACTCACTCATACAATGCATATTTTTATAAATAAATACACAGATGTATCAATTCGAAGAGGAACAATGGCTACTGTAGATGAGTCACAGGTAAGGCAAGCATGCATACACAGTGATTATCACTTCTGTTTTGCTTTTTCTTTTCTTTTAAATGCCATTAGCATTGTAACTAAACATCAATATAAAGAACAAAGTAAGTAATGTCTTTCGGCTTTTCCTGGTTAGGGGTCACCACAGCGGAATGCCAGTCTGCTTATGATTGACAGTAGATTTTTACGGTGCCAGCCGGACACCCAACCTTCAATGAAGGCACACATATACCTACCTGCATGTCTTTAAACATCACTCAATGGTGGGGAGAACATGCAGACTCCACACAGAAGGTGCTCCAGCCGAGAATCGAACTAGAGAGCCTCTTACTGTGAGGCGACATCACTAACCGCTGCACCACCATGGCCTTCTGTCACTAAGACAGCAATTAAATTTTACTTTTGTATAATATGGTTTAAAATGTTTCCTCTTTCCTAGCTAAGTATGACTTACCTCAATTTTCTTCTTTCTGAGGAGAAATCTGAGCTAAAATCACTTATTCCATCCTGGCAAAACACATATTGCTCCATTTCATTTTTAAATAGTCAAAATATAAGTGAAATCATTTAATCCATAATATTCACACATGGCTGACCCTATTTTCCTTTAACTGAATCCACTGCTTCCCAAACTTAATTCTCCCCTCATGTAAAGCATGTATTGGTTTTTATCCTTCTACCTTTAATCAGGAAAATATTGCTTAGAATATTTTAATTTACTAGCTATCAGTGTTTTGTTTTCATTATGTTTCATGCATGGCTTAATAGACTTAACTAAGACTTCTTATTTACTATTTGTCTGCGAGATTTTTTTTTTTTGTGAAAATCACTTATCATGTCAATGTGCAGAAGGGATACATCCCCACTGGCCCTGCTGTTGCAGAATGTCCTCAGTTTTGCATCTTATTGTTGTTTTTTATATTTATATTCTTCACAAAACTTACAATTGTCTGGAAAACTGCTAAGGACTGAGTCATTAAGTAATGACAGACTTGAGTTTCAGACTTCATATCTTTAAAGAAAGTACATGTGAATGCATATCCGTTATTCTAGTATTCTTTAAGTATAGAAGAATATTATCAAAACATCCCTAGTTTTGACATTCTCCCCTCATTACTTTTTGGCATGATTCCTGATGTTTACGCTGAGGTTGGGAGCTATAGCAGAAGAAGATGAGCATGCTTTCAATGACACAAATGGCAAAAAAGTATTTATTCACAATGCTTTGCAGTACTTGCTGGAAATCCAGTCATAGTTACCATTGTTATAGCTATACTCATACCTTTGCTGTACCACTAAAATACATTGTTACAAGCAAAGGATGCAGCGGCAAGTCCATATTTTACAAAGAAGCAGTGCAGGAGCCTCCAGGCAGCTAGGAAACAAAACAGGTTTCCTCCCAGTGATGAACAGATGCTTGATGAGATAATTGACTATTACAGCAGTGAGGTCAGGTATCTCTACATCTCCCACTGTAACTTATATCACTGGATTCACAGCAGCCACAAAGTCATTACAGATAAGTTTTTTTTTTAACTGCACATAAGAAGCACACACAGTGCCAGGTTACCTTATACTGACTGTGTTGTCTTCTGTGTGCCATGCAGAATAAAGCATGCAATCCACTGAGCAGCTGTACTACTATGTACACTGCTTCTTTACGTAGCAAGGCGGATTCAATTTTCTGTTTCTTTAGAAATTTCTAATGGCAGCACTACTTTGACAATGCAGTATTAAAGAGGCACACACAGGATATTTTGTCAATGCGAGTGTGCATCTGGACTCCTGCTACAACAAAATAACCACTACCTGAAAGTATGCAGCGCACAATAGCACTGTAGGAGTGATATGCATAAGTGTAATTTAGTTAATGGTGTTGTAGGTGTCCGGCCACACAGAACAAAAGTCACACTATAGGCTTCGGTGAGGTAACAAGCATGGTACATTTATTCCAGATATTTGGGGGACAATGGTTATGAATCTGTCCCTCCACCATGTTTTAACTGTTCATGAATATTTTGGTCCCTCTTTCTGGTATCTGTGGCAGTACTAAACTTGTGGCCATACAGGAGGTCTATGCAATTAGGTTTCAAATGGCACAGTAGAGAAGACAGATATCTCTCATCAAAAGTCTATAGCACAGCAAATAAAGGGATAGATCTTCCAGCCTCTAATGGTAGCTCAGGAACTGTATGCCAATGATTGTTTTGTTTAGGAATCTTCATGGTCTATTGAATTATTTAATATGTACAGTGAGATACATCCCAAAATTGGTGCTGCATTAGATAATTTGCCTAATTAATGCTGAGTAGAAGCGAGTAATTTCTGATTTGATAGTACCCACTCTTGGAAGATTGCCAGAAAGGAACTGTTTCAATGTCACTGTGACATCATGTACAGAAATAAGTCTAATTTCAAAAGTTGCTTCCTACAATGTGTCCTCAGATGATGGCATGTTCACCAGATGTAGAAGTCCTTCAGAGTGTCCCTTTCAGTTCTTAACACTGTCTACATTTGAGGTCAGCATTTCTCCATTCTGTCAACAGACTGAGCATTAACCTGCCTCCCTTCTTCATTTCTCAGATGATTTGACAGAGCCACTTCTTCACATGTGGGTCTTCACTTTACTTACTGCCATCATGGCATTTTGGCATCTTTTGTTCCTAACTGGAGACCACCCAACTAGCACTGCATGAAGGCCTCCTTCTTTAACCTGAAAGCTTTACTCCTCATTGGGTTCTAGGGCCACTGCCATGACAAACACTGACCATAGCTTGAATACAGATCCTTATTGCCAGCATAACTAATGAGATCTAGAACTGCATCCATTTTGACTCTGTCCCTGTCCTCCTCAGGTATGTGTGTTAAATGTCCTGGTGGTGGGAGTTGAAATCATTCCATACAGGAGCATCAGACAGCTGTTCTTAGAATACTCTTACTACAAATCTGGGTTTCTCACAAATAGTAGCAACCATCAAAACCATCTGCCCATCTTATCTCCATATGATGATCAGCTAACAATGCAGCATCTCTCCTAATGCATGCTTCCACATATTCTGTCAAGTGATGACAGGAAAGTTATTCAAATTATGTCTCAAAGTGCTCTGCATCTAAATATACTCACAAGCAGTCTTATGTTCAAACATAGCATTTATTAATCCAGAGCATATCTAAACAATCCTACCTTGGTTTGTGATTTAGTATGGCGGTGACTGGCAAGAGAAATTTTATTTGAATTTATATTTTATTTGTTATCACTGTTTTTCATTGTTAAGAGGTAGGAAGGGATAGCTTGTTAACAAGATTTACTTTGATTCATATTTTGTTGTTTTACCTTTAATTTTACTGTTGATTGTTAGAAAGGGATAGGTTTTAGACAGGCAAACTTCAGCCATCCCAAGGGGCCTAGACAGGTATTAATTCATACAGACTGCAGACAGGAAAATCCAGAGCATATCTAAACAATCCTACCTTGGGTTGTGATTTACTGATCTTTACTGTTAAAAACAAGTGTGACTGTGAATGATAATGAGCAGAAGCTACTTTGCACAGGACAAAAAGGAATTACAGCTTTTGTCTGGCTTGCAGAACTTAGACGGTCAGAACAACTTTGCTGTACTTACTTTAGTATGTATTTGTATATTGCTTGTGTGATTTTCATCATAGAAGTTGATTTAAGTTCTCTGAATTCTGTGGTTACTGATTTTGATTATTCTTTTCTTTTACAATATTTTATTTGTTTGAAGCTGAATATGGATTCCTTAAATGAGTATGCAATGAATGATTTGCTAATGTACAAATATCTTGCACAGTGTAATAAGTGCTTTGCATATTTAAAGGTAACAGCACATAATACTGGTGTCTGTGTTCCTCATGTCAAAAGTTGGATGATTTGCTACCAGTATTAGAAGTAAATCTAGGCTTAATGATGATGATTGCATTTGTGTAATTGGCACAGCTTGGAGAACTGTTGTTTCATATATTAATGGTGGACTGGTGATATAAATCATGTTAGCCAAAGAACAAATAGAACACATTTAAGAAATGATGCATCAATTGCCTGTAAAGATCATTCAACCCCTCTGAAACAAGACAATGCTCCTGACAACTTTGAAATTCTGGATACAAGTATTCAGCAATCTGACGATCCGGATTGTTTATAGAAGGAAACAAAAAAATTAAAGAAAGGAAAAAATTCACGACAAAAAACAAGGAAGAAAAATAAACTGATTAATGTCTGCAAAGTAAAGAGAATATGTATTAAAAAAGGACATTGCTTTGTTATGTAACACACGGGTTACAGGGAATGATAACATTTTTCTATCAGTTTTCTATCAGAAAACATTCAGTCTACAATAAAAGGCATAATTGTTCCAAAAGAGAAGGTAGAAAAAAGAGACAAGAGGCAGGTGTAAAGGAAGAAATCAAAACTGAACATGGAAGGATTGAAGAACATTACTGTAAGAAAAAAGAAGAGAAAGACAGATGTTGACTACATGCCTTAAGATGTACATTTACAGCGCCAACTGGATGAGAATTTAATACACAAAGAAAACAGTGGGATGAATAAGATTAATGGTGATGAAGATCTATCCTTCATAACAATTGATAGAGCAGACATTACTGTATTAGAAGTTGAAGATTTTTCAGATCTGATCAGCAAAGTTATTCTTGTAATTGGAGATTCAATTATTAGAGGAACTGATACTTATATTTTCAGAGGAGATAATGAACATCGAATAGTGTTACGCTTGCCAGGAGCAAAAACAGAATAAGTGAGACAAGCCTTGGAATGCCTTAGTGTAAGGAAGTATGGATCTGTTTTTATTCATGTCGGTACCATTGATCTAATCCGCAAGGATTCTCTTACCTGTTAGTAGGAAACTTAACAGCCCTCTTAGATAGTATAGCTTGTACTGGTGTAAGGACATATTTTTCACAAATTACCTATAGAAAGGATAGTCAGGTCACTGTGAATTAAACGATTTTTTGGGTAAACACTTACATGGAAGAAATGTCTTGTTTTAAAAAATGGAAATGTGTAGAGCATCCAAACCTAGTTTTGGACACACATGTTCAGACAGGATGGGGTGCCATTTGTCAAGATAAGGGAAGAGCAGTTTTTGCAGCAGATATTTTGAGGTATTTGACAAAACACTAGGCAGGATTTTTGTCAGGTCAAAAATTTAACAGTTCACAACATTTGATGCATCTCTGATGGTTGTTAATGCTAGGAGCATTAATAATAAAGTATTTTTATTGGAAAATTTGCTACATTCCCACAAGATCGGTGCTGTTATTGTTTGTGAAACATGGTCAAAGAACAATGACTGGAAACCAGTTCTGTCAGGGTATAAATGTTTTTACTGTAACAGACTTTCTAACAAAAAAATCAGATAAAGGTGTTATGATAGGGATTAAAGATAGTTATGACACCTGTGATTATTACATGTTCAGTTATAACACCAATACTATAGACTGTGCTACTGTGACAATGAAGACAACCCTGAAACATAAAACAATTGTTGGAGTGGATAGACCACTAAAGTCAAGTGCCAATGACCTAGAGGAATTCATACATTTCTTGCATGAAACACAGGAGGAAAAAACAATATTAGCTGAGGACTTAAATTTACTAGAAACAGACTGGAATAATATTGATTCAACAACATTAGTAAAGAAATTATTCACAATGTATATTCAGAAGCAACAACTGCTTCAGCTTGGAGAAAAACCTACCAGGGGACGGGACATACTAGACATTGTTTGGGTTCCTAAAGAAATTACTGCTACTTTAAGTCAAGTTTTACCACCGTTGATGGGCAGTGATCATGGGGTTATAAAGGTTAATTTGTTGCTAGATAATTCTGTCAAACTGAAAACTAAACCAATGCATAGAAGGTTAATTACAGATTTTATGGAAGCAAAACAGTCACTATGTAAAACTAACTGTAGTGAGGTGTTCAGTGGAAAAACTGCAGATGGAATGAAAGTTTTGAAATAGAAATTGTTTGAGTGCAAAAAAAAAAAGTTTAACATCCGGATCTAGGGTATATAAAGTCAGGGGATATATTTCCATAAGAACAAGATATTTGATTAAGGTGAAAGACAAAAAAATGTAAGAAATGGAAGACTGGTCAAACTACAACTTTAAAAATTGAAATAAACGAGTTGGAGAAGCAGATTCACCAACATAGTGTGAGACAAGATCAAGAAAATTTAAAGAAAATTTATGTGATGATATTGAGCATAATAGGAAACCTTATTACACATACATAAGATGTGGAAGGAGTAAAGACATACAAACTGATAAACTGTGTGCAGATTCTAAATGTATTCTCAAGACGCAACAGATTTTATATATATATATATATATATATATATATATATACATATATATATATACATATATGTATATACCTATATATATATATATATATATATATATATTTACAAAATCTTATGCAAAACAGTTTGGCTCCACAAAAGGGGTGATAAGTTGTCCTAGTGACATCCAGGTAACCTCAGATACTGGAATGAAATTCGATTATATTGAAAAAGAACTGTGCAAATTGGATCCAAACAGAAAAGGGAGAAGATGGAATTAGTAACTGATCTGAGAACACTTCAGCAAGAACCTATGGTACCAGTACATCTATTGTTCACTAGATCATATAAATATGGGGAGATCCCTCAAGATTGGCGAAATGTGGTTATTAAATCTGTCTTTAAGTGAAAGGGGAGTAGGACAAACCCAGAGTCATATAGACCCTTAAGTCTACTTTCATCAAATTCTAGAAGAAAAAATAATGGAGATGGTAATAAATTGGATAACGTGTTGCCAGAACTGAATAGGTTTAAGGACTTGAAACTTCATATATCAGCATGGATATATTGCAAATAGATATATTACTACACCTGTAACATGATGTTCTCTAACAATATAGTAACAGCTATGAATGAAAAAATTGTGCTGTGATGTAATTTATATAGATTTAACTTTAACATTTGACAGAAGTCATACACAAAACACTGATCAATAATTTTAGAACAGCTGGAGGTATTGATGTACTCTTCCCATATAAGATGGACTAGCTGCATGGCTTGCAAATAGGGACATGGCAAGTATCATACAGCAAACTAGACAGGTGAAATCCTTGATTACAGTCAAGGTGTCCCACAAGGGCTATGTCCTAATTGCCCTTACTTGTTATTTAGATTGTATCTTTAAGCAGACCTATTTTTTTCATCTGTAGTGTTCTACAGTCTATATGCAGAGGCGACCACAAAATTAGTAAACTGATTACATGTGTTACCAGATAAGGCATGTCTGCCAAAATAACTTGACCACTTGGGCACAGGTGAGGTAATATGCTTTATAAGTACATCAAAAAGCAGGAAGCATTTGAGAAGTTTGGAGACATAAATTGAAATGTAGAATTTTAATACAGTACACTGATTGATTGAAACTGTAGACTCATTAAAAGACGGAATTATATGGGTAGATCCAGCTATATGAGTTTTTCTAATCATATCAACCAATTGGTTAATGATAGTTATAGAACTACAGGGTATATAAAATGATTTATAAAAGTCTAGAAATCAGAAATGATGATATCATCATGTTGTAGTTACATTAGACCCAAACTTGAGTATGGAATAACAATATGGAAGCCCTACAGGAAAACAAGCATGAGATAAATTGGGCGTGTACAAAAAGGCAGAAATATACCAAGAGCATCCATGGATGTGAAAATTTAAGTTATTATGAAAGACTAAAAATATGGAACTTCAGCAATGACTTGCTCCACAGATATCTAATAGGGAGATCTTATTGCATGTATATGGGGTATTTAGAATAACTGTACCTCTAGGAATGGTAGGGGTTATCTAAAGGAGTACTAGAGAATCAATATCAGACAACCTATGGAGTAGTGGGGAAGTTAAAAGAAAAGAAGAAGAGTGAGGTTATGGAGTACCTACGAAGTGAAAAGTTCAGTGTAGTAACAAGCAATGGCTTGTTCCTCCCAATTGGCAAGAACTAAATTGGCAAGGTAGGTGCACAGGCTGCACCCATTGCTACCCCTTGGGTTTGTTGGAAAAGTTCCCCTTGGTATAAAAAGAAATTATTCCTTAATATTGAGTCCATAAAACCTATGCACGCTACCTTGTCCTCAAATGCCAAGCTATTGTCGCCAAATACTTCTTCCTCGAACATTCTAATGCCTTCCTCATATGATATGGAGCCAAATAGATCTACTATGTCTATTGTTACAAATACCATGTCTTTGTCAAACATTTCTGGTCCTAGCTCCCTTAGTAGGTCCCAAGAATCTCTCAAGATGGCTTTTTTGTTTTTCCATATATGTTTTGTCTTTGTGTCCACAAATATGGCTAGGGGTGTCGTTTTTGACCCTTCTGCTGACACTATGGGTCTAAGGGGGGGGTTTTGTATGTCTTTATGTATTTTCGGTATGCCAAAAATAACTGGAATCTTTGGTTTACTGGTTTTCAAAAACGAAAGCATTTTTTCTTCTAAAACAGCTTCTGTAATCATGTCTTCCAACATTGTGTCTATCCTCTGATAGGCTATATTTATTTCATTACGTGAAACTGTTCTATATTTTGTTTCTTCCATTAATATTTTATTCATTCTTCCTTCATATTCTATTGATTCCATAAAGACAACACCCCCACCCTTATCAGGTTTCATAACCCTGATCCCCTCATTATTTCTAAGTTCTTCCAATATTTTTGTCTCTTGCCTATCCAAATTGTGTATGTATCTCACATTTTTGTCTACCCTCTTGACCTCATTTTCCATTACTTTTTCAAAGTTTTTTAATTGTGCTTGAATAGGTGGGTTGAAAGTGGACTTTCTCTTGAGTATTCTTTGTTCTTCGGACACTTTTACAGTGTTTCTCTGAAGATAAAATTCTTCCTTCCTGAATAACAGTTCCAAATTTACCTTTCTAATAAAAAGTTTTATATCTATTAATGTCTGTACTCTTTTCCCTCTAGATAGTGGAATAAATTTAAAGCCCCTTTCCATCAATGTAAAATGTTCTTCTTTAAGTTCTAGGCTGCAAAAGTTGTATATTGTAAAACCCTTATATGTGTATTTATTACCCTCTTTAAATATGTGGTTAGTCATATCTATTGTAGAAGTGGGTACAGGTACTACTGTCTGTAGTTCCCCCTTCCTCTTATCCCCCCCTCCTGTAAAAATTTTCCTTGTTTCTATTTTCTGGGCTGTATTCATTTAGTTGTCTCTCCAAGGGTGGGAAATCATTATCATAATTAAAATAATGGGTCTCCTTATAAGGGTCCTTGTAATCATTTCTTACACCTTGTGTACCTTGCCCTCTTTTATTGTAAGTTTTTCTTTGGTATGAGGGGATACTACTACACACAGGTTTGGGGTAGCTTGTTTCATTCTCATATTCTAATATGTCCCTTTTAAGTTTTTCAAGTTTCCTTTTTACCAACCCCTTACATTTCTCATCCGTTTCTCCCTTTAGTTCTTGATATCTCTGCCTGTTTTCTTTAATTTCAAAAGTGAAGTCATCTTTTATATGTGAGTCTATTTCATTGATTTGCTCTTGTATAATTTCCAGATTCCTGTTATTTTCTTCAATAATACATTTAATAATGTCCAAACCACATTTATTAAAAACTTTCAGCAGTTCTTTGTGAAATTCTGATCCCAACTGGACATTGTTGGGATATTTCCAAGTCCGAAGTCCCTTAGGGACTATATCTCTTTTCAAGCATTCATTGAGGTATCCATTCTCTATAACAATAGATTTGTATTTATACATAAGTCTAGATACATTCTCTACATTTTGCTTGAAAGAACAGTGGTTATACTGTGGAAGGTTGTTGACTTCCTTAAGATTACAGTTAAAGTTAAATGGTTCATTTAACCAATTGTTCATCTCCCTTGTATTGGAGAAAAGTACAGTACCTCTATTTAAACGCCCCTGTGGATCGTTGTCTTCGCAGATGTCGTCCTCCATGTTTACACCTTCCCAATCCTGCAGTACGCCAGGTGTGGTTGCTGGGTCAAAAGTTTGACCGTTCGGTCCTTCCCAGTCCGCTCCTCCACTTCAAGTACCTTGGCAATGCCTTTTGCGTTTAGATCGCTGCTGGCGTTCACCTGCTTGTTCATCCTCGTTGTTCACTTCCGGGTTTAGTGTACGCTTCACCATAGATTCACACAGGGGCGTTAAAAGATCCACTAGTGCTGTTAGCTGTCCCACTAGTTTCCTGGTCTGATTCCCGTCTTCATTGACGAGTACTGTCTCCTTCTCCTTCTCCATGCCGTTCCAATAGTCACTGACAAAAGAAAAAAGAAACGGCCACCTCCACTCAAAACCAATACCAAGATGAAAACCAAACAGATTAGGAGACTGTGCCAGACCCAAATACCGCAATGATGGAATAATCCAAGAGTAATCCAAAAATTAACGCTTTATTTAAACTGCGTTTTCGTCCAACAAGTGACTTCATCAGATACAAAATACAAAAACACAAAATCAGCTTTTATATATATAGCCATATTTGTGGACACAAAGACAAAACATATATGGAAAAACAAAAAAGCCATCTTGAGAGATTCTTGGGACCTACTAAGGGAGCTAGGACCAGAAATGTTTGACAAAGACATGGTATTTGTAACAATAGACATAGTAGATCTATTTGGCTCCATACCATATGAGGAAGGCATTAGAATGTTCGAGGAAGAAGTATTTGGCGACAATAGCTTGGCATTTGAGGACAAGGTAGCGTGCATAGGTTTTATGGACTCAATATTAAGGAATAATTTCTTTTTATACCAAGGGGAACTTTTCCAACAAACCCAAGGGGTAGCAATGGGTGCAGCCTGTGCACCTACCTTTGCCAATTTAGTTCTTGCCAATTGGGAGGAAAAACACATTCTCCGGTCAGACTTTGCCAAATATTTCAAATTATATAAAAGATTCCTCGACGATATAATAGTATTTTGGACCGGAGGTCAGGACAAATTAAATCAATTCATGGAATACATGGAAGGAACTACCAATTTCTTAAAATTTACACATACCACATCCCACACAAGTATAGCCTACTTAGATGTGGAAATAGTAAAAGGAAAAGACACCTTGGAAACGAAAGTATACAGAAAAAATACATACGTTAATTCATTCCTTCATTTTGACAGTGGACATCCCATCCACTGTAAGAAAAATTTAGTGAAAGGCCAGTTTGTTAGGGGATCTAGGATGACCAGCACTGAAGGGGGCTTTATCAAGGAATGCAACATACTAGAGGAGATGTTCAGTGAGAGAGGATATCCCAAACAGTTCATTAAGCAATTCAGATGTGAGGTCACGGAAGCAAGGAAGGGGAGATTTAAACCCATAAAAGGGGTAAAGGAGCAACTAGTGAACAAAAACGACAATGAAACATCCAAAAAAGAAAACTACACTCAGGCGCTAGTTCTAGAATACAATGCCCTAAACAGAAGGGTGAAAGAGGTCTTTCAAAAGGAATGGAAGAAGTTTATTACTCTTTCAGATATAGAAGGAATTTCAGAATTACAACCAAGAATTGTGTATAAAAATTCCACTAATATAAAGAACATTTTAGAATTAGGGAATAAGAACAGAAGAAAACAGGGGGAAAGGACCAACTCAAACAAAGTAGGCACTTACAAATGTGGAAAATGTGGACAGTGTGAATTTATAACAAACCAGGAAAAAATATATCTAAGTAGTAGAGACCTATGGTTACAAAGTAGGGGCTATTTTAATTGTGAGTCTAGGGGCTTGGTTTACTTGGTAATTTGCAAAAGATGTGCATCATTTTACGTAGGTAAGACCGAGAGATCCCTGAAGAAGAGGATCTACGAGCACACATATGACATTAAGAAAAGGAAAGAAACCAATGCACTATTCAGACACTCACAATCATGTAAGGAATACGAATATAGATTTTTTGTTCTGGACCAGGTGAAAGTGGATATAAGAGGTGGTCCCTGGGAAGAAAATATAGCTTACAAAGAACTATGGTGGCAATTAAACCTAGAAGCAAACAAAAACCCTGGTTTAAACGAATACATTTCTATTCTACCCCTGTTAAAATTAAAAGCAATGAAGATATAATATAAAAATACCTGCCATAATAAAAATGATCACCAGATGGCACTATAAACATTCAAAATGTGAGTCAAATGACACTAAAAACAAACACACTGACAAGTCAATTCATTTTTAAATCAGAAGGAATAAAAAACAACCAGATTCAATGAGTTTTAATGTGTTAAAATGAATTTTATTTAAGAGATATAATTTTACTGCATTTTACAAATGTTTTAATTTCACTTACAATAGATAAAGTAGAACGTACAAGAGAAGGAAGTACCAACACTGAAGATTTTTAAATTAAAGGACTGATATGATTGGACAAGATCCTATTACACATGTATAAAAGCTGATTTTGTGTTTTTGTATTTTGTATCTGATGAAGTCACTTGTTGGACGAAAACGCAGTTTAAATAAAGCGTTAATTTTTGGATTACTCTTGGATTATTCCATCATTGCGGTATTTGGGTCTGGCACAGTCTCCTAATCCGTTTGGTTTTCATCTTGGTATAGGGATTAAAGATAGTTATGACACCTGTGATTATTACATGTTCAGTTATAACACCAATACTATAGACTGTGCTACTGTGACAATGAAGACAACCCTGAAACATAAAACAATTGTTGGAGTGGATAGACCATTAAAGTCAAGTGTCAATGACCTAGAGGAATTCATACATTTCTTGCATGAAACACAGGAGGAAAAAACAATATTAGCTGAGGACTTAAATTTACTAGAAACAGACTGGAATAATATTGATTCAACAACATTAGTAAAGAAATTATTCACAATGTATATTCAGAAGCAACAACTGCTTCAGCTTGGAGAAAAACCTACCAGGGGACGGGACATACTAGACATTGTTTGGGTTCCTAAAGAAATTACTGTTACTTTAAGTCAAGTTTTACCACCGTTGATGGGCAGTGATCATGGGGTTATAAAGGTTAATTTGTTGCTAGATAATTCTGCCAAACTGAAAACTAAACCAATGCATAGAAGGTTAATTACAGATTTTATGGAAGCAAAACAGTCACTATGTAAAACTAACTGTAGTGAGGTGTTCAGTGGAAAAACTGCAGATGGAATGTGGAAAGTTTTGAAATAGAAATTGTTTGAGTGCAAAAAAAAAAAAAGTTTAACATCCGGATCTAGGTATATAAAGTCAGGGGGATATATTTCCATAAGAACAAGATATCTGATTAAGGTGAGAGACAAAAAATATAAGAAATGGAAGAGAGGTCAAACTACAACTTTGAAAACTTAAATAAACAAGTTGGACAAACAGATTAAGCATAGTGTGAGACAAGATCAAGAAAAATTTAAAGAAAATTTATGTGATGATATTGAGCATAATAGGAAACCTTATTACACATACATAAGATGTGGAAGGAGTAAAGACATACAAACTGATAAACTGTGTGCAGATTCTAAAATGTATTCTCAAGACGCAACAGATTATATATATATATATATATATATATATATATATATATATATATATATATGTATATACCTATATATATATATATATATATATATATATATATATATATATATATATTTACAAAATCTTATGCAAAACAGTTTGGCTCCACAAAAGGGGTGATAAGTTGTCCTAGTGACATCCAGGTAACCTCAGATACTGGAATGAAATTCGATTATATTGAAAAACAACTGTGCAAATTGGATCCAAACAGAAGAGGGAGAAGATGGAATTAGTAACTCATCTGAGAACACTTCAGCAAGAACCTATGGTACCAGTACATCTATTGTTCACTAGATCATATAAATATGGGGAGATCCCTCAAGATTGGCAAAATGTGGTTATTAAATCTGTCTTGAAGTGAAAGGGGAGCAGGACAAACCCAGAGTCATATAGACCCTTAAGTCTACTTTCATGTTCTAGAAAAATAATGGAGATGGTAATATTGGATAACGTATTGCCAGAACTGAATAGGTTGGGACTTGAAACCATATATCAGCATGGATATATTGCAAATAGATATATTACCACCTGTAACATGATGTTCTCTAACAATATAGTAACAGCTATGAATGAAAAATTGTGCTGTGATGTAATTTATATAGATTTAACTTTAACATTTGACAGGGTCACACACAAAACACTGATCAATAATTTAGAACAGCTAGGTATTGATGTACTCTTCATAAGATGGATAGCTGCATGGCTTGCAAATAGGACATGGCAAGTATCATACAGCAAACTAGACAGGTGAAATCCTTGATTACAGTCAAGGTGTCCCACAGGGCTATGTCCTAGGCCCTTACTTGTTTAGATTGTATCTTTCAGACCTATTTTTTTTCATCTGTGGTGTTCTACAGTCTATATGCAGACGACCTAAAATTAGGTAAACTGATTACATGTGTTACAGATAAGGCATGTCTGCAAAATAACTTGACCACTTGGGCACAGGAGAGTAATATGCTTATAAGTACATCAAAAACGAAGCATTTGAGATTTGAGAGACATAAATTGAAATGTGAATTTTAATACAGTACACAGTGATTGAAACTGTAGACTCATTAAAAGACCGGGTATATGGGTAGATCCAGCTATGAGTTTTTCTAATCATATCAACCAATTGGTTAATGATAGTTATAGAACTATAGAGTATATAAAATGATTTATAAAGTCTAGGAAATCAGAAATGATGATATCATCATGTTGTTAGTTACATTAGACCCAAACTTGAGTATGGAATAACAATATGGAAGCCCTACAGGAAAACAAGCATGAGCAAATTGGGCCGTGTACAGCAGAAATATACCAAGAGCATCCATGGATGTGAAAATTTAAGTTATTATGAAAGACTAAAATATATGAACTTGTACAATGACTCTCACAGATATCTAATAGGAGATCTTATTCATGTATATAGGGTATTTAGAGACAACTACCTCTAGGAATGTTTGGGGTTATCAAAAAGTACTAGAGAATCATCAGACAACCTATGGAGAAGTTAAAGAAAAAGAAAGTGAGGTTATGGAGTACCTACGAAGTGAAGGATTCAGTGTAGAAAATCGAATGCAGCCAGCACCACAACAGGACAGAGCAATGGCTATCCAAATTAAGGGGAAACCAGTGGAACAGGAAGCAATTGGTCAGGTGCCATATCAAGATATTTTGGAGCCTTCCACAGGAAATCAGTATAAATGTTCACTTGAAGACAGACAGCAAGGAAAGGAACAGGAAACTGTGGAAACTCTGATGCAGTCAGTGTTGCGGGGTGATAGACTACTGAGTTCCCCTATGACAGAGCAACAGATGGCACAGGATGAAATTGAAGAGAAGGTGCCACAGGAAGATGCTAGAGAGCTTTCTATAGAATGCCTGCAGGAAATTGAAAACAAGGGATGTGCCCTCAGTTTGGAATAAAATGAGCTAAGAGAAGAGTTGCTTGACTTAATAGACATGTATAGACATATTAAGATCAATGAGAGAAACAGATTGCAGAAGGTCAATAAAACCCAAAAAGTAAGAAGTCTGATAAAACAAATGCATGCAATAATTAAGACTGTCCATAAAGGGCCATGTGATATAACAGAGGTAAATAGGACATATTACTGTGCTGCTAAATTAATAACTGATACAGTTCTACCACAAGAACATGGAACGGTAGCAAGGGAAAGGAAGGGGAGAAATTGAATACCATTATGGAAGTATCGAATAGAGAAAAGCAATTAAGACAAGAAGTATCACTATTAGAAGACTAAAGAAGAGGAAACAGATCAACAAAAATACTAAGAAAAATAGATGTGATAACAGCAATGTGCAGCATTAGAACAGACCAGGATCTATCATGCACTATTACAAATAAACTACGAATTTCAGCACAGGTGGAAAGACTGAGAAGATACAAAAATAAATACAAAGAAAAGTACAAAATAAGCAATTGATTGATGATCCAAAAAAGTTTTATAGAAAATTGGGAAATAAGGTAAAAGGAATTAAAAGACCGCAAAAAAAGAGGAAATAGATACATTTTTGAGAAGTATCTATGAAATTCCTGTGGAAAATAACAAAGATGCTAAATGAATAGAAGAAGTAAAAGAAAGAATAAGAAGTTTAAAGATACAGGATATGAAATGGGATTAAGTAACAGCCAGAGAGATTGAAACAAAGTTAAGAAAAGCCTCTAATTGGAAAACCCCAGGTCCAGATGCAGTACCTAACTTTGGTTGAAAGTATTAACATCTTTGCACGAAGATTTAGCCATGAGTAAGAACTTTTTATATGCGCACCCTGAACAGACAGCAACCTGGCTAACAACAGACAAAACAATGCTTCTACTTAAGAGTGAACCTGCAAGCTACCCTAAAAATTACAGAGCAATGACTTGCCTTCCGATGACATATAAACTATACATGGGAATAAATGCTGACAGAGTTTATAGTCATTTAGAAGACAATTCAATTATGGCAGTAGAACAAAAGGGCAATAAAAGAAAGTCATGAGGAACAAAGGATCATTTGTTGTTAAATAAAGTCATACTGGAGAACTGTAAAAAGGGGAAGAATTTAAAGTATAGCATGGATTGACTACAGAAAAGCATTTGACAGTATCCCACATTCATGGAGAAAAGAGTGCTTAATTATAAGATACACCCTACACTGACTTGATTACATTACAGCGACCATGAAACAGTGGCAGACCACACCATTGCTGTTCTGCCTTGCCATTAACCCATTACGCTGTTTACTTAACAGCTTAGGACATAGCTACAATTTGGCTACTAGAAACAGACAAAGTGTAAAGACTTCTCATCTTCTCTTTGTTGATGATTTAAAACTGTATAGCTCATCAAATGAGGAAATGAAAGCACAGCTGCAGGTTGTCACAACTTTTTCAGATGATATAAGAATGTCATTTGGTCTTGATAAGAGTACAAAAGCAACCTTTAAAGCAAGAAAACTGCAGCACCAGGAAAACATTAGTTTGGGACAAGAATGTGATATAAAAGAACTTGATCAAGAGAGAGTGTATAAATATTTGGGAATTGGTGAAGGATCAATAATAAAACATAAACAAATGTGAATAAAACTTAGTAAAGAATACTTTAGAAGACTTAAATTAATTCTGAAAACAGCAATGACATCTAGGAACAAAATCCAAGCTATAAACTAATTTGCTCTTCCTGTCCTAACTTACAGTTTTGGAGTTATTGACTGGCCCCAAAATGTGTTGTATAGATTAGACAGGAAAACAAGAAGAATGCTTCATTCTCACCAAATGATTTATAAAAATCAGTGTATACCAAGATTATATATTCCCCGTTCCGAAGGAAGGATGGGCCTCCTTGAAACTGATTACATGTATAGATCTGCAATTGTGAGACTCCATACCATATCTGCTAACCTTACAAGACCCAAATGTAGTCAAAGTTTTGAAACATGAGGAGAATAAATCTAAGATGACTTCTCTGCTTAATTTAACAGAAGCATGTCGGCGTCAAGCAGGAATGGAAATCAAACCAGAAGGAGATAAAAATCAGGCACAACTGAATATGCCAAAAAAACAAAAGAAAGAATATAAGGTGAAGGACCAGATGAGAAGGGAAGAAATGTGGAAAAAGCATAAATGTTGTTGTAACTATAGAAAACTTCTGGAAGAACCTTGTGTTGATCAGGAATGAATGCAGGAATGGTTAACGAGAGGCAAATTCAAACCAAGACATGAAAGGTTAATAAATACATGCTGGTTTACAAAGTCCATTGAACATGTGGGAGAAACAGACAAATGTAGGTTTTGTAAAACCGAACTGGAAACAGTCGCACACCTTGTTGCTGGTTTTGAAATACTAATGGCAGAAGGACTGTATACTGAAAGATATAATAATGTGGTAAGACTGTTGCAATGGGGATTGTGCAAACATTATGGTGTTGAAGTGGCTGAAAAACACTGGAAACATAAGCCACAAAGCATCATAGAAAATGATGAACTTTATATCACATGGGATCACTCATTACCAACAATTCAAAAGATAGATGCTAAAAAACTGGACATAGTGGTCCAAGAAAAGAAGATAAAAGTAGCATTGCTTATTGAAATCGCTACACCCAGTGATTACAGTGTCTTGCGTACAGAGAGACACAAAGTCATAAAATATCAGGATCTGCAGGCAGAAACAAGAGCAATGTAGAAGAAAGATACCCAGACAGTTCCAATAGTAGTAGGAGCAACAGGTCTTATAAAGAAGAGTCTACAATCGTATTTAGATATGCTACCAATACATGTAACTGCATATAAATTGCAGAAGGAATTATTACTGGGCACACTGCGGGTGCTGCGAAAAATCCCGGTGGCTGACATCAAAGAGTGAAACAATACTAATTTCATTAACTTTAATCGTACTTTGACTTAGGAATGGGGTCCATTCCCGTCACGGTATTATAAACCCAAAAGACTTGAAAAAATTAAAAAAGATTTTATAGGAATGAGAAGTGTACTAATTGGTTCTCTCACAGAGTAGCTGATGTATGGAACAGACTTCCAAATTCTATTACAGCAAGCACTAGTTTAGATATTTTTAAAAACAGCCTGGACACTTACTATAGGAACAAGTTTTTAGGTATATTGGCAAGCCAGAAGGGCATTAATGCCTGTGCTTGAAATATTTCTATGTATTACTAAGGACAAACCATGCCTTGCACAGAACTCTAAAAAACAGTTCAACATTCAGATTTTGCTTATGGAAGCTGTTTCTTCCAATCATGTTCCTCCAGATGTCTCCAGTAATCGCATCTCAATGCTGAAATCTTAGAAATAGCATTACCAGTAGCCACGGCCACTTTCTCTAAGAATCCCAAATACTCCGAACAGCTTCTAAAAGGGAGAATTTTCCATTCAACAACTCATTGTTGCATTGAGTTAACACTCTTGTCAATTAGCACAGACTCCAGTGGCATTTAATGGAGTAAGGGACTTATAAGTATCTTCACACCAACATACAGTCACTCTGAAGAGTCAACATTTGAGAAGGAAAGATGTAACTGAGGTCAAGTAATCTGGTTGTAGAATTTATACTGCACGTAGTTAAGACAATGTAAATCTAAGTGGCATTACTTCTTCTTCTACGTAGTCTTTATCTCCTTATCACCAGTGAGGTGATATCCATCTCCCAGATCCAGACTGCATTGGCAAGATCTGATCTCATTTAATTCAACCAGCTTGTGCTTTGCACTGCACCAGATTCCCACCTTTTGCATTGTCACTGGTAAACCCACAAGACATCTACTCACAGCATGTTTAGAGTGAACCTGCCCAGTTTATATGAGTCACTCAGCCAACAAGGGCTCACAGATAAACATCATTCCCAGGTAGAGGACCACACGTAGTTCATAGTAGCCCATATAGGGAAAGAATCTAATTTTTAAATGAAGCTTCGTGGGGGGAGATCACATTTTGGATTGTTGTTGTGGTTTGCTTGGTCCTTCTTATAGACCAGATTCTTAAGGATGACTCTTCAACAAGCACTAAGTTCAGATAACACAACTCAAACAATCAAAGAAGTATTGACACCCCTTTACCACAAAAACTTCATAATTCCAAGATGACAATGTTGTCCCCTTAGGGTCACCTAACTGTTATCTCCAGTGTGCACTGAAGCAATTCACTGTTGTATGTGAATGAAACTCAGTTTCTCCAAGTCTGAGGTCATGCTTCATTTCTAGGAGAGGTCAGCTTGCTCTCTGCAGGTGAGAGGGGGCAGCTACCTGCAGTGGGGAAGTTTATACATCATGGATTCTTGTTCAGTAGTAAATGTAGGGGGGATTGGGGACTAATCAATGGATGGGTACAGTGCTGGCAGCATTAAGAGCACTGAAACAGGCTATAGTGACAAAGCAAGATATAAGCCATATGGTGGAAGTTCTTGATTTACTAGTTGCTGTCTCCATCACTACCTATTGCTACAGCCTTTGGGTAATGAAACAGAGTATAAAGGATAAGTCCAGAAAAAATCACTTTAGCTAGCTGATCTAGGAGCCTGTCTCTCTGATACCCTCCCTGTGGGAGGAATAAAAACACCTTGTTGAAGTTTCCAGTAGTTTATTCAGTGAAGTAGGTAGATGGATGAGTGTTCTTGTACTAATTCACTGTTCTCATTTAACCACTGTCACTCAGTTCAGTGGCTTGCCATTTACATGAAATGGTCTCCATAGCTAAATTGTCATAGGCAGCAGGCTTACTGGTCTATTACTACTGGTCCACTTTGTGACCCATACACTTATTTTTGGACTTGGTATAATGATTTTTTTTCACTTCTGATGTCTCTTCTTGGTATGATTTAATTAAATGAACATTATAATGAATCTGAAAAATGATAACTAATTCATACTGATTCAGACAGAGCCTAGCCAGCAATGTTACTTAGCACTGGTGATTTACACACTTCTATTCTCTTTGTTTTATATATGTATATATATATATAAATATATATATGTATATATATATATATATATATATATATATATATATATGTGTGTGTATATATATATATATATATATATATAGATATATGTGCATGGTGTGTGTATGTGTGCATGTGTGTACACACACACACATATATATATATATATATATATATATATATATATATATAAAATGGTTCCACTTTATAATCTCAAAATACTGAAATCTCGAATTTCAGTATCTAGACACCATAAAGGCGAATTTTTAAAATAGCGAAAGTGCATAATCGTGAATTTGAATATCTCAAATTCACGGTTATGGCTTTACGCTACATTGCGTGCGGTGGTTTGTGTGGATGGTGTCTGGTGTTGTGTGCAGATTTAGGTGCGATTTAAGGTAAGTGAGTGTTTTGTAAGGGTTTTGGGTGGGAGTTTGGATGTTTGTGAGTGTGTTTGCAAGTTGTACGTGTGGGTTAGGGTAGGCAGGTGAAAGTATGAGTGTTTAAGTGTTGGATGTGTTGGTGTTTGTATATGTGTGTGTGTGCGCGAAGGACTATAGAATGTCTGGGTGTGAGTCTGCTGTCTTTTCCTGTTTGTGCGATCTTGGAGTTAGTATATATAAGTGTGTGCTTGTGTGTGGGGGGCGTGGGGGGTGCAGGGTGGCTTGCCCCCCTTCTTATATGTAGTTTAGGTGTGTTTATGTGTGTTACTGTGTTTGTGTATGTTTATTTGTTTGATTTGTTGCAGTGTGGGTAGGATGGTGTATGTGTTGTGTGGTGTATGGTGTGTTAATGTTCGCGATTTTGTGTTTCGTGGTTTTAGGGTTTCAGGATTTTGAGCGTTCGCTTTTATGGTCTTGAGATACTGAAATCTGAGATTTCAGTATTGTGAGATTATAAAGGGGAACCATATAAAATATATTAAAAGTATCAACACAAAAAATCTGTAATGTCAACATAAAACAAGACAATCAACAAAGTGTTAATTTAGCAATTAGTTGAATTTATATATGTTACTCGAGCATAATTTAACAAGATATAATGGATATTTTGAAAAAAAATATGCATTAATGTAGAGAGTAAAACGGTAGCAAAAAAAATGGAAATATGTCATACCATGCTGATTTCTGATTACTGAAATGCATCATAAATTATGATTCACTTTTAATGCCTTTATAAAATCTTTAGGGACACTAATATACCTGTGGATTTAGAAACACAACTTTACCAGAGTATGGGCTACCACAAAGATGCCAAGAGACACGCTGTCACTCACAGGTAATTATCAATTAACATCTAGGAATCTTATGGCCCATGCAGTAACTAATTCAAAGAAAATTGCTCACAGACATGATAGGGCTAGCAGGGAGTCATCTTTTTCATGACTGTAACTAGGGATTTCTTAAACACCAGCAGTGAAAATGTAGCCTGCACATGACTTAGCCAGTGCACATGTGCAACTTTGTGATGTTACGAGAATAGGTGAAGGTCTCAATAATTAGCTCTCAGCACTGTTTCTACGTACTATTATTCATTGAAATGAGGAGGAAATAACATTATAGGAAGGCCAGAAAAGGGAGAACAGCAAGCATAGTAACACAAAGACATAGGAAAGAGGAGGTGGCAGTAGGATATATATATATATATATATATATATATATATATATATATATATATATATATATCTGGGTCTACTTCAAATTGCTGACGTTTCAAAATGCCGACATCCATATGGCCAACACCATATGGTCGACAGTTTAAAATGCCGACAACCTGAAATAGTAGTGCAGTAGTGCATATATATATATATATATGTGTGTGTGTGTGTGTGTGTGTGTGTGTGTGTGTGTTTTTTTTTTTTTTTTGGACATGTGCCAATATTTTTTAAGAATGGTAAATGGGTAAATGTTGTCGGTTATTTGGTGTCGGTGGTTTGTGTGTCGGCGAACTGGCGTGTTGGTGTTCTAAAGTAGACCCATATATATATATATATATATATATATGTGTGTGTGTGTGTGTGTGTGTGTTTTTTTTTTTTGGACATGTGCCAATATTTTTTAAGAATGGTAAATGGGTACAGCTGTAGGGGAAACTCAGGGCATGGGAAGAGCAGTGATATGGAAGCAGGTACACATGAGCAAACAGAAAATGCAGGCAAAGACCAACAGGGACGATGCTGAAACAACAGGGTTTCACACTGGATATAGTGACATACTGACAGAGAAAGGACTGGACTATAAATGGGGGCAGAAGGTGACTTACAAAGTCAACACTCACATCTGACAATCTTTTGTCAAAGTGCACACATTAACTTATACAGTTCAGGATGAATAAGACACATTGCAGTAAAAAAACACATGTACATACAATACAGGCAGCTTCTGTATACAGATTAAATAAATATGGTGAAGAGAATGACAGAATATTAGACTTAAATTATGCTCTTTCCAAATGCAATCAAGTTATATCCACTGGATGCATTATAAAGGGCATACACGTGACATGGTCTTCCAGCTAAGGGTCATCACCACTAGCTTGCTGGTGGAACCAGTGTCATACTCTGTCCACCACCTAGCCATTCTAGAATGAAGCTTCCCCATATACAGTCACCTAGCTCTGTGCTGGTCTTAAGAAGAACTTAAAAGAAATGTTGGTTGTATTGATTTAAATCATGTACAGGACCAACCATATTTGAATATAATGCAGATAACTGTGCTGTTATTCTAAATACTTATAATAAGGAGATCAGTGATACTAGTCTTGGACTCTTAATCTCTCTTCATGTGTACTGAGCATACTTCATGGAGCTCATAGTCTTAGAATGAAGACAGAAAGCTGAAATGAGGCTAGAGAGGTGCTCAGTTACTGTATAAATGAGTCAGAATGGATGAGGAATGTTCAGCTTAACAGTTATACATTTCTACAGGAACTCAATGATCCTGTTTGTGGAAATCTCCTCTAGATGTAACAGATGAACAGCAGACTTGTAGGTGGTTGACAGACTGCGTAGCCCTTGAAATCCGACAAATCTGAAGATTTTTCTTTTTTAGACTGTGAGTCAGTTGCTCTTTTTTTTCTAGATAAGGTTAAACTCTCCAGTGTGTGACTCATAATTTTAGCACTGAATATTTTGGAGCTTCCTTGCCTTGGAGGTGGATGAAATTCACCCAGATGAGTATCTAGAAGTCTTGTTTGATTATACAGTTAAGACCTCTGTGTGGCTTGGTCATTGGTCCAACAAAGTTTGTAGGATCTTGTCTGCATATATAGGGTCATATTATGAGGTCCTTCCTGTGCTTATATTTTTTCCAACAGCAGAAATCAGGGTAATTTCTACCCTTCAGAAACGTTCTCCGTATCTTCATAAAATGAAGACTTATCCCCTGATCATACACCTAACTTCTTGATGGTAAGGTGATTGAGAAAGTTGTATGTGTGTAGTTCATGTTGTTTCTTATATCACATGATCAATTTAATCCCTTCCAACTGCTCCTTAGAAGATGCCACAGAACAAAGACAGACACACTTATGGTACCAAAGTTATCCTCATATGAGAGATCAACAGTTTTATTTTATCTTAGTTCTACTGATCTGTCTGCAGCATCTGCAGATCTTCTAGATCTGTCTGCAGCATCTGGCACATTAGATCATGGGATCCATTTGTAACATTTATGATCTTCATGCAGGATGTCTCATGACAGTGAGCTCTCCATGAAGATATGCCCCTTAGCCACACAAATATAATTTTGGGAAGTTTGGCATTAAACTGCAGTTTAACTAAGCTTTTTGCTGTAGTGAGTAGTATAAAAGTATATTTCATGACTCGGTCTGGCAGAAAAAATAAAAATAAGACAAATGCACAATGGAGTAGAACTGAACTCAATATTTTTAGTGAAGAATGTCTAGATAGAGTTGTGAAATCAAGTCAATGAAAGACCAGGCTAGGGTAAATATGGAAACAATCTTTCAGGCCAAAAAGATGTTTTTATAGTGAGATAGGTAAAGTTAATCCACAATTTGCTAATTACGTAGTAAAGGCTGAAAAATAAGAGGCAGTGGTGGTGCAGGTAACTAATACTGGTATCAGATCGCAATCTAATACTGGTATCAGATTACAAATTAGTACAGTTAAATATGAAGAAACAATGGAGATACCTAACATGCTTCGCAAAATCTGATAATTCCTTGCATCAGTCAATGAATGCATTGCAGAGTAATGGAATTATTTTGGGAACAGATAAGCATAATATTTTTCACTGCAGACATAATACAGACTGTCACCTTATCAGCTTGCAGCCAGTGCTACTAAAGGAAAATGACACTTCATTTGTTAATGTATTTCATTATATCTTGCTATGTAGGGCTCTCTCATCCATAAGTAGTTTGTCTTGGTTTTAATGTATGGCTTTCTTACCCAGGAGCATCTTTTTGAGCATCTTTTTTTAACTTTCACTGCTCCACTGCCTTGCTGAGTTACTCACATTATATTAAAAAAAAATCTCACAGTGCTGTTTAAACCTTCCCTTACCTTCACTGTCACTAATTGTTTTTTTTCTTGGGCCAATACTTCCATCACTCTGTTCATACTTCCTGTGCTCAGGATCACTACTGTCCCCTATACTGCCCCCAATTACCACCCACCCCCTGCTTATGTAAATTTATCCTGCACATATTCCCTCCCCTTCCTCATTCCTATCCACTCCAATTCCTACTATCCTCACCAGTCCCTACTAGTACCTCATTACCCAGTAGCACTCACCCAAACCTTTACATTCTTGTGTCGCCATCCCTCAACATGTATTATTCTCTTCTGCTCTTCATTTAATTTACTCTTCTCTATTGTTCTAACATTACAATGTATATGTTTTATTCTCCCTTTTCCTTTTATACAATATTCACTTCTTCCTCCTCCTCCTTAGCAAGTCCTTCAATATTACCCTTCCTTTAATAATACTGACCAAAAACATAATACCCAGAAAACCTTTCATTATGCACTTCACTCATTTAATTATTCTCTTCCTAATACTTGCTCTAATTCAAAATTTCAGTCTACCACACCATGGTATATTCTACATTCCTCTGACTATTCTGTATTAAAGTCTTACCTTTTCACCATCCCCTTAATAAGGAATCACCATGCCTGGAATCTCCAGCAAATCAATTTCATTCTCATCTTTTCCCCTTAACTTCCTCCCTTCTACTTTAACATTTTTTTTATTTTCATCCAACTGCAACCTCCCCTTAACAACTCCATAGTCCTCTGTACCTAGCATGTTATCCTTGTGTATCTTCACACCTCTACTATTCATTTTCTGTCACCTCACTATCTATCATAGTACACTCTCACTTTGTTCACACTCACCACTATCAGCCACCCTTCCTATAGTCAGGCAAAACTCTCCTTAATACCCGTTTCCTCAAATTTATTTAATGTTCATCCTATTACTTTTTTAAATACAAAACTTCTAACCATTCAGTTCACTTTGACATAACCTGGAAAAATTACAGCCAAGTGCACCTCCAGGCATTTCTGCAGTTAGCTCCTACTTCGCCTCTAGGCATCAGATATTGTTTGTTCATATTTGCATTAATAATTCCAAAACCATGCTACAAAAAGGTATCAAAACATTTTATCTTGAAGTATACATGATGGCAAACACAACTGTATTGATATTTGACCTCTGTTAATGAATATTTGTTAGAAATGTAAGGTAATAACTTCATTTTTTTAAAGGCTCAAGCCAGACCCAATGGGAGTTAAAAGTACACACTCAAAAGAGCTGTACTGGAGGGAATGAATTAATATACTTTATAAAAATAACTATTCCCAATCCATTCTTCTCTAAAACCACTCTTTGTGGTAGCATTCATCCAAACTCCAGGACCTCAGACTCATCAATTCCACCCCCCTCTACTTCTAATTCCTGTATACCCACAAACTTCTCCTTACCTCCACTAATATCTGTAGCATTCTAAACAAAGTTATAGACCTTCAAGCATGGTTTCTTCGGTACTGACTAGATACTAGTGCCATTACTGAAACATGGCTAAGACTCCAAATAAAAGACTCTGAAATTCTATCTTCTGAATGCAATATAATTTGATGTAACAGACTACACAAAAAGGGGGAAGTGTTCCAATTATATATAATAATTGTCTAACTTTCCCACCCCTCTAAACTAACGTACCAGCCTTCCAAAATGTAAAACTTCTTATCTCTCTTCTCAGTGTTAATAAACGTAAGAAACTATGCATAGTTGCTTTATACATTCCACCAGATAATATTAACTAATTAGAAGAAATTATTTGCTGGATAACTACAAATATTATTAATGAAACCATTATGTTAGGAGATGTTAACACTAACTGGTTATCTGTGACAGCTAACACCCCAACTACTAGTCTTAATTTGTATGGGTTCAAACAGGTAATCTCTTCTACTTAGTTCAATAAATTGAATCATAAAAATTCTATCCTTAACTAGAAACTTGTCTCTGGCCCAGCAAGTATGTTAACTATGGGGTGCTACCTGATTCCTTTAGTGATCATCACACTAAATTAGCCAATAAAGAAATTGTCCACCAGCTAAAAAAACATCAATACAGAACTAGCCAAAATCTTTCTAACTTTCATCCTGACACACTAAATAATTTACTAAAATTCTTTAACTGGTCTCTAGTCAAAACACCATGCCTAGATGAAGCTGTCAATAAATTCAACAACATATTCATGAATATTTTAAGTATCCTTGTCCCTACAAGAAATAAAAGAGCAAAAAATATTCAAACCCTCTGGCTGACTCATTCAGCTAGAATTCTCAAGCAAAAACATGGCACATCATGGACACAGTGGCACAAAGATAAAACCCCTCAAACATTACATCTGTGCAAAGGATTGCATAACCTCATCGAGAAGCAAATTCACCTAGACAAAAAAATATTATACAGATTCACAAGATATAATCAGAAAAACAAAAAAAAAAAATCCAAAGAAATTCTGGAGCTCAATTAAGAAAATTCCTCAGCTTGGCTCTTCATCCTCACCAACCCCCTATCTGGACTTATACCCTTAGAAACAGCTACCCAATGTAATACTCACTTTATAGGTATCATAGCTTCTCTTACCTTCAGTTCTCCCCAACCATTAGTCCTGAGATACCTGCCTTCAATCTCCAGCCTGTCCCAACATTGTATGTTAGACAGCACGTAAAGAAACTGACACCCTGTTCTTCTTCTGCTAATGAGCTCCCTGCTCAGGACCTTAAGCTCGCTGCAGACGCTATAGCATACACAGTCTCAGTTCTCATCAACAGATCTATTCAAGACACTCATGTCCCTGCACTTTGGAAAACAATGCTTTATTATTCTCCTCCACAAAGGAGATAACTCTTCTGAAATCTATAACATTTAGGGCAATTGCCATCTTGTTTCTCCCCCTTTCTAAGATCCTGGAAAAGTGTATTTATAAGCAACTCCTTCAATACCCCTTACAAAATGATATCTTAACCCCAGCACAACATGGTTTCCAACCAGGCCATAACACCACTACAGCTCTCCTGAATTTTTCTGATGCCATTAATAAGACTAGAGTTTATCTCTTCTGTTTTCCTAGATCTTGCAAACTCCTTTGACTCAGTATCTCAAGAGAAATATCTGACTCAAATGTCCTCTCTAGGCCTTTCCAAACCAACTTTTCTATGTTTTTCTAACTGCGAGTCAAAAAGATATCAGTCTGCTGAATGGCTCTCTTCTCTTTCTCTCTCTCTCTCTCTCTCTCTCTCAATTTCCCATAGTTAAAACAGATGCTCTTCAAGGCTCCATTCTCAGTCCACTGCTCTTTTAACATTTTCATCAATAACTTATGTACCTCAGCAAGCTTGCCTTACTCAGTATGTACATTAATCAGCTGTCATCTTCTTATCTGACAGTTCACTACAACTACAATCCATCACACAAGATGCCTTCAACTCAGTTGAACTGTGACTACTTGAAAACCTACTTTTACTTGATCCCAAAAGGAAAAAAATACTATTATTTTTCCAAAGTCCCATGCTGAAGCTAAAAGTGACTTCCACATTACTGCTGTAAATAATACAGCAACCTACTAAAGTAGTTTGTTTGTCTTTTCAGCTTTTCTTGGTTAGGGGTCGCCACAGCTGAACTCCGGTCCACTAATGATTGGCAGTAGATTTTTTATGGTGCTGAGTTGCCAGCCCAACACCCAACCTTCAGCGAAGGCACGCCCATTCACACATGTCTTTCAGATGCCACTTGACTGTGGGGAGGACATGCAGACTCCACACAGAAGGCACTCCAGCCAAGAATCGAACCGGAGAACCTCTTGCTGTGAGGCAACAACACTACTGTTGTACCACCACAGCTTGGTGCAGCTACTAAAGTAGTTACCCATACCAAACTGCTTAGAGTCACCACAGATAACAACTTATTGTCTGATCTTCACATACTGAACTGTAAAATCACCCTAGATAACTCTTATCTTTTACTTTATTATCTTTTTAATGTCCTATCTATCATCAATAGTATTTGTTGAAAATGTGCTATTTAATTAATAGAACAAAATTACATGATCCATTACCACAATAAGTATAAAGACAGTTTTTTTTTTAATACAAATCAGAATTGTATTGTTTGTCATTCTATGCTCCTGAATGTGTGTGTGTGTGTGTGTGTGTGTGTGTGTGTGTGTGTGTGTGTGTGTGTGTGTGTGTGTGTGTGTGTGTGTGTGTGTCTATGTTTGTCTGTCTGTGTTTAGACATTAAATGCTTACATCGTTTATATTTTGGATGTAAAATACTTCTTTCAACTACAATTAAAATGCTACATCTAGTTTGAAACATTAGGCAGATGGACTATTTTACAATAAAAATGTAAAAAAATAAATAAATAATAAATAAATAAATACAAAACAATTTAGCAGACAGCCATTTTCTAAATGCAATAATACCCTCCAGGGTGTGTCTTGCTGTGGAAATAATGCCCTTCCGTGATGTACAGATCTTCTGCCTGCATCAACAAGTCTCAGAACAGCACTGGGCATGCATTATTTCCAGAATAACACACACCCTGTCAAGCATTATTGCTTGCATATATAGTTCATTATACCTACCTGTGCAAATGTTTTGAAGACTAAACACATTAGCTAGAACAGAATCCTCTATAATATAAGAAAGACCTCATCCCATCTTAGCATTGATCACAATAAGTAAATGTCTGCATGTGATAAATGAGCTAAGCTGTACTTGTCTAGAATCAAAATGTGTAGAACTTTTCCAGAAGAGCTATTAATTTAGTTGTTCAGACCTTTTGGCCACATGGTAATTATGCTAGGGGAACCTTCCTCTTCAGTAATACTACCTCATAAGACACATCATGCATGTTATCCCTACACACACACACACACACACACACACACACACACACACACACAGGCTACATGCCTCACAGTACAAGTACAGGAAGTACAGTTAAATGGTACACTGCTTGCCTTACAACTTTTCCCCTCTAAGCATGAAAGACTATGTGTGGACTAGGTTGTCTCTACAATTTTGCATAGAGACTGCCCTCTATCAAATTGCTACTGGTATAATGTGTCACTCACACTTATTCCCCAGGGTGAAACACCACATGTAAACATTTTGTGTGTGATGTGCCAAAGACTTTCTTTTCTTCTTATGGCTTTTTCCCGGTTAGGGATTGCCACAGCGGATCTCCTGTCCACTCTTGATTGGCAGTGGAGCTTTACAGCGTCAAGTTGCCAGCCCGGCACCCAACCTTCCACAGAAGGCACACGCATGCACGCACTCACTCCTAGGGCTACTTTAGAGTGTCCAATCCACCTACAGCATGTCTTTCGGATGTGTGAGGAAACCGGAGCACCCGGAGGAAACCCATGTGACCACAGGGAGGGCATACTGACTCCACACAGAAGAGACCCCAGCCGAGGATCAAACCAGAGAACCTCTTGCTGTGAGGTGGCAACGTTGACCGCTGCACCACCGGGGCCGCCCCAACACTTTCTTTTAATACATTTATACATATTTCTCCAAAACAACATCACATTGTCTACTTGTACATAGTAATGTTCTAAGGCTTTGAAAGCTGAGCAACCAGACTAGAAAATCAGCAAGAAACCAAAAAGTAAGCTTTTTTCATAAAAAATATACATACTGTGTTGCATTCTCCAGCACTCTTCTATCCTTATATACATCTTCAATAAAGTTACCACCAACCATCCAAAATAATACTGATGTGTCAGATCCAAGCACTGCAAGGCATTCTACAACAAGGTCTTTAGCTGCAAAGAAAAGTAAAAAAATGAGAACTAAAAATGCAAATAACTTCATACCTTCCAATGACGCATGCAGAGACTTTACATTTGAGATTTTTGCCCCAAGAGAAAATGAATGACTATCTCAGTATTGCTATATTCGTTGCTGTCCCTGCAAGTATGGACTCTGAATCTGCCCTGTGATCAGAGCTAAAGCTAACTGACTTTCATTTTGAACACTAATTATGTATATCAATGTTTTAACAATCCTTATGAAAAGAGTAACATGTTTGCATTAGTAGTTTTACAATCTATAATACTAGAGCGGTAATTTTATTAGGAGTTGAAACTTTCTAAATACTGAAATAAAATACCTCTCATTCAAACTGCACTCATATGTTTATTAATTAATAATTATGCAAATGTCCAGGACCAGTGCACCATTTTCTGTTATAACAAGCTTGTGTATCATCAGTTAAGGCATACCATACATAATCACCCTGTACTCTTCCCTCTTCAGTCCAATAATAGAGTACAACTCTCCCTTTGTTGTGTTCCTTTCCAAACACCTGCAGCAATTGGAGAGACCACAAAAGTTCCTTACAAAGAAAGTTCAGGGTCTTCAAGACCTGTCTTATGTGGACATACTGAAATAATTGTCACTTTACAGCAACTTCTGCCTTGCAAATAGAGCAATCTCTGACCCAGTTTAATGGAAATGCTGCACATCTGCAAGTCAAATGGCACACGGCTCACTCATTCAATGGGCCTTAACCTGGTTTGTGACACCAACAGAACTTGCTGGAGAGACAGATTTGTCTCACAGAGGTTGCCCCACCTATGGAACAAGCTTCCTGTTCATGTTAAACAAAGCATCTTTTTGGACAATTGGATGGGTAACCAGCAATTCACCACTGGGGTTCCACCTGTCCTTGGACAGGGACAATAGGATTTTATTGGCTGCTTGAACCAGACACCCTCGGGAACATAGGTTGAACTTGGCTAGGCTTGTAAGGGTCCTGGGGCCATTAGCCTAGTAATCTCCTATGATCCTATAATCATTTTGTACATTTACAAAGTCATATGTCTTCACTACTTGAAAACACAAGACTATATAGATACTGAAGTTATCTAAAATAATTACTGCATTAAATAAGATATATTTAATAAAAAGGAGTGTCCAATTTTTTATGCACTTCTTATCATATCAAACCATATCAAACCAGTATTTGTGCATCTATCTTTGTTTATTGATCATCTAACAGAGAGAATTCTTCATGTGAAAAGGTTCTTATTTACACTTGCATCAAGGAAGCAGTTATTTGTGGTCTGCCCTCTAAAGGAAAATAAACAAGTAGTCTAGTTCACCACAATGCAGCAATGACATTTCAAGTTAACATGCTAAGGCACATTCTTCGGTACCACCTTCATTTGTTACTTATCTTTGGAATAAGAAGAATTCATAAATTACAACTAGCATTTCTCACCTAAGAAATATCATTTGCAATGAAGTTTCTACTATAAATGTCTAATGCAGCCACATACAGCTTTTCTCCATTTATTTCCTGTCACATTTAATTTTCTGATACTCCATTTCAACATTGAATTAATACTAGTCATGACAAAGCATGCACATCTAAATTTCACAAACAACAAAAAATTGAGAAAAAAAAGTATAGTGTCACATTTAAAATGAGCACCAGTCATAGACACTAAAATGCAGTTGCTTTCCCTCTTGAAGGTGAAACTGAAACTAAGACCTGTCAGATTCAATACACATACGGTTGATAGTACTTTGAAGGAAGAGACTGCATTGTAAACCAAACCTACATGCTACAAGAAAATGAACCTGAAAATGCTAGATTGTCTTCTTTAAAATAGCAGGTAGCTGTGCTGTACAGAGGACTGAAGAAGATATATCAGGTGGCAAACAACAAGATAACATTATTTCTAAAAACCCTACTATTTTAAGTTCTTCTCTTTAGAATGTTGCTGATACAAATACAGACTTATCAGGAAGTTAAAGGTGAATAATTGACAGGTCCTAGGGTTACCACCTGTCCCACTTTGCGAGGGACAGTCCCTCTTTGGGTGGTTGTGTCCTGACCAAAAATATTAAAAATGGCAAATGTCCTGAGATTGTAGGACACAATTATGTCCCATATTTTATGTAATAGTTGCACAAAATAGTTATTGCTGTTATCTAAAATATCTAAATGTTACAAGAAACAGGATAAGCAACTAAACTGCTACAAGAATAAGCTTTTATTTAGGCAAAAAAGTAAAGTTCTATTTTTTGTACTGACCGCGGGTATGTGTCGGCCTGTAAAATCTGATGTGTGTCCCGAAAATGTCCCACTATGGCCATTTGAAAAAGATGGCAACCCTAACAGGGCCTGTACTTCTTCTTCTTTTGGCTTTTCCCGGTTAGTGGTCACCACAGCGGATCTCCTGTCTGCTCATGATTGGCAGTAGAGAGATTGTAGGACATAATTATGTCCCATATTTTATGTAATAGTTGCATAAAATAGTTATTTCTGTATCTAAAATACTTAATGTTACAAGAAACAGGATAAGCAACTAAACTGCTACAAGAATAAGTTTTTATTTAGGCAAAAAAGTAAAGTTCTATCCTTTGTACTGACCGTGGGTATGTGTCGGCCTGTAAAATCTGATGTGTGTCCTGAAAATGTCCCCCTATGGCCATTTGAAAAGGTGGCAACCCTAACAAGGCCTGTGCTTCTTCTTCTTTTGGCTTTTCCCAGTTAGGGGTCACCACAGCAGATTACCTGTCTGCTCATGATTGGCAGTAGAGTTTTACTGTGTCAAGTTGCCAGCCTTGCACCCAACCTTCCACAGAAGGCACACACATGCACACACTCATACCTAGGGCCAATTTAGAGTGTCCAATCCACCTACAGCATGTCTTTGGGAGAAAACCAGAGCACCCAGAGGAAACCCACATGACCACAGGGAAGACATGCAGACTCCACACAGAAGGCACACCAGCCAAGGATTGAACCGGAGAACCTCTTGCTGTGAGGTGACACTGCTAACCGCTGCATCACCGTGGCTGCCCTTGACAGGGCCTGGGTCTGTACTGTGATAGTAAAATGAATAAACTGTTCCCCTATTTTAACTTACTAGACTTGTCTCTACTCAAAATATTGGATTCATTATATTTTATGTGCTCTTCCATTCAAAAACTGAAATCCCTTCATGAATACAATCTCATGAAGATCTGAATAAAGATGTAAACTGCTTTTTAAGAATGGAATACTCTAGATGCCTCTCTCATCTCTAAGATCTCCATCTAAAAAACAAATCTATTTCCGATGCTGTTCCCATTTTTTTTCTTTCAGGCCTTTATAACCAGCCATCAAAATTACTCTGGCATCTGAAATCTTTTTCCCCCTAAAAGTCATAGTGGTCTCAGCGACCCTAATTTTTTAGCTGCTATTTCATTATATGATCACACAAACTTCACTGAAGTTCTCTGTATACCCATACTAATACAGAATGGACTTCACTATGGGTCCTTTTTTTGCACAGGTATCTAAAGTCTTGCAATATTTTTCCTAATGCCTTTTTCTCTATCTATAAATACTATGATTTGATTTTACCTTTTATTTTGATATATCTTGTCTTAAAATTTCAAAATTTACTCTCAGTTTCAGATATGTATGTTGGACTGTTTTAATCTTGGCCAATTATTTTTATTTTTATTTTGAATACTCTTTTGAACAGCCAAATGATCAGCCCAGTTAATTTGTCTTTGTCTGATCATTGATAGTTACTAGGCATGCATTGCAGGAGACCATTAAGTAGCCTGGCCCAAATTCCCAATTTTCCAAAGCACTGTCTGGATAAGTGACTTACTCAAGGTTAAACAGTAGGCAAATGAAGGCTGAGACATATCAAACCTTTGCCACAGGAAGTAGCTTTTTAATAGCTCACAGTCTTAATCTACTGTGCTAATCACCAAATCACTAACTGATAGACCAGCTAATGAAAGTTTCAGATTTACTACTTTCCTGACTTTTTCTGGATACCAGTTTTGTCTTGATGAAAGATTTCTCAAGGGTTATGAAGCTAGTATTAACATTATTCATCCAGTTCTACCTAAACCTCCATTTCAGGATTATTTCGATGATTACATATGCTTTTGGCTAGAAACTATTACTTTTTTGTGTCATTTTCTTCACTCAGAGACAAATTCATAGAGCTTGAGTACCACTGCATGTGGCTATGTGTGCCTCAGAATTTTGATCAAAGCCCTCCTGGTGAGAGAAGGAGTGCAGTTACATTATTTCCTGGAGACTGCTGATCACCAGAAAGCTTAATAACTGCTTTATAGGTGACAACTTAGAATCTGTGCTTATATCCTGATCCTGGTGAGAATAGGAGCACAGTGCATTGATTCCTGACTCTGGTTGGAGAATGAGTGTCTGTGCTTAACATACCTGTTTGGTCTGGTTGCTATTTGAGGCATCTACCAGAAAAAGGCTACAAGCCTACAGACCCTTGCATCATCTGGGACAAGACTGTGGATCACCAAACAGGCTGTGGCCTGCTTCTCTTCTTTGGATTGGTGCTAAAACTAGTTAGTATTAGCTAGAACTAGCCAGTTTTTTGGTTTCAGCATTCAAAACTGTTTCCTTGTGCTCAGCACTTGCTCAGAACTCATTGTAAGCACTAAATAAACTACAAATTACTACAGCACTCAACTTTCCTCATTTGTCAAGAGGAAAATAGTTCTTAGTACTTAAATTAATAAGCACCTATCCATGCATGTCCATGGCTCAGCTCCCGGTGTTTTCTCCTGTCCACCTGATGAATCTGGACATCTTGGGGCAATGTAGCAATTGTCTCACGTACACTGACAACTCTCTCCACCTACCACCCAACACTACAACCTGTGAGAGATGCTCTTATATAGTCAAACTAGAAGCCAAGCTCTCTCCAGCCAAAAGTGGACTAGAGAGTCAAGAGGAGAAGGTTAACACATGCACCACACCACACTCAACACATAGTCCACCAAAACCCACACCACCAAAACCCACACATAGAAACACAAAGCACAGACCCACATTCATGGAGGCTCTCAATAAAAGTCTGCCCAAGCAACAGAGACCTCCCAAACTGAAACACAGACATCCACCACCCCCAACACTACCCAAATGACACACAGCCCACAAAATCAGTGTGCCACTGAACCTCAGCCCATAAGGCAAAACAATGTACCCAACACACTAGTCACAGGTGACTCTATAGTCAGGCACACTGATGTCCCACTCACCAGGCTAAACAAGGAGAAAGTTACTGTCACCTACCTGTCAGGTGCCAGGATCAGCCACATAACACATGCACTCAGGTCACTCCACAACAAGTACAAATATGACTCTGTCATTGTCCATGTTGATGTGAATGACCTGAGACGTACCTCACTGGACTACAGGAAAAGAGACATGGAGGAGCTCTCGGATCTTGTAGTCCAGGCAGGTATGACCCTAGCCCCGAGTAGCATCCTGCCATTGCCGAGAATGATACCACAGTACAAGGATAAAATGATTGACTTCAACAATTGGCTAAGCTTCTGGTGTCATTCTACGGGGATCCAGTATCTGTCTGCCTGGGACAACATGGTCGACAGACCACGATGCTGCATCTGTCTCTCCTGGGATTCTAGACACTGGCTAAGGCTCTTGCCACCTCTATAGTTCCCTTTTCAGGCAAGGTTCAAATGCTAAATTCAACACTATAACAGGTACAACCAAGCAAACTCTGAGGGTAATACTACTCAATGCTAGAAGTCTAAACTTCAAAATGCACTCACTCGAGACACTGCTTATAATGGAGGGTATTGACATCTGTGCAGGGACAGACACATGGTTCAAGGCTCCAGAGAGCACCCCTGCATTACCTGGCTATAATTCATACCACACCTTTCGACCACCTAACCTGGACTGAAACACTAAAGGTGGAGGCGTTTCCATATTCATTGAGGATATCCACACCTCCAGGCTAGTTGCTCAACATAATGCATCCGAAATTATCCAAGTGCAACTAACACTGGTGCAAGACTGCAATCCAGGTTGTGGCTTGTTACAGATCCCCCACCATCCCCCAGGATTCCCACTCTTCATTTCTTAAGATACTGCAAAATATTAAGGTACAACCAAATACCTTAATTATGGGCGATTTCAACTACCCCACCATCAACTGGGAAAACTATTCATGTACCAACTCATTTGCTCAACATTTTCTGGAATTCATAAATTCCAGTGCCTTGGATCAGCTTGTCCACACCCCCACCAAGGGCAGCAATATCATGGACCTGGTCATTACCAATATGGGTAACCGTTGTTCCAAGCCAGAGGTCAACACCTCGCTGGTCAGTTCCGACCACAAGCTAATCACCCTAGACATCCATATCCCGCCCCCACATCCCATTGAGGAAACCACCGTCAAAAACTATTCCAATGCCAACTTCATGCTTCTTAAAACAGAAGTGGCAAACTCCATGACACCCATGCAGATGGAAAATAGAGGTATGACTGCTGAATCTTACACAAATGCACTGTATAAGCACATACACAAGTGCATGGATCGTGCCATCCCCAACAGAACCAAGATGCCATCCTCCAAAAAAAGGAAGCCAATCTAGTGGTCTCCTGCCATAAACAAGCTCTACAACAGAAGTAAGAAGCTGTTGCAAAAAAGAGTAAAATCCCAAGATTGGAGGAATTCCCTGGTCAGTCTCAGCAAGAAGCTGAGATCCCTCATAAAATCCTCCAAAGCCAGTTATGAAAATAAAATCACCACTGATTCCAAAGACCAACCACAAAGCATTCTACAGCTATGTCAAGAATCTCAATGGAAACACTCAGATCTGCTCTGAGCTACAGTATAATGCCACTAAATATACAGAATCAACCGATATTGCCAACATTGTGGCAGATAGGTTCATTGCTAACTTTACCCCCTTCTCACCCTCCAAAGGCCCCATCTTAATACCGAAAGAATGCAAAGCCCCTGTAATCATGGATGAACAAGTAAAGACCACACTCTCCAAAGCCAAGAACACAGCATCCATGGGACCAGGCAACATCCCAGGCTGCATACTATACAAACTACAGAACAAACTGGCACCCCACCTAAGTACCATGTTCAATCATAGCCTCACCTCAGGCTATGTGCCTACTGAATGCCGCACAGTGACGGTTATCCCACTCCACAAAGGGGGTGCCATCATGGACCCTGGAAACTACCGTCCCATTAGCCTGACGAGCCTGGTCTGCAAGGCCATGGAACGTATCATCTTGGAGCTTATAAACAAAGACATAGGCAACCTCCAAACCCTGGACCCCACTCAGTTTGGGTCTATAAAAGCTAGATCATGTCTACTAAACCTGACTGACTTCTTTGAAGCAGTCACTAGAGCCGTAGATGAGAGCAAGGCAGTGCACACAGCCTATCTTGACCTCACCAAGGCTTTTGATACCCTCCCCTACTCTGGAATTATAGATAAACTCACTAAACTGGGCATAAATCCCTATGTCACAAGATGGGTGGCCAAATGGCTCACTGACAGAACCCACACAGTAAAAGTAGCCAACTCCAAGTCTGACTTCAGACCAGTGACGAGTGGAGTACCACAGGGTTCAGTCCGCATCCTCTCCTGTTCGGCATCTACTTCTCTGAAGTGCAGGCCAACATAGAAGGTCTTTGGCTAACAAAGTTCACAGATGACTGCAAACTGGGAGCCATAATAGAATCACCTAATGATGTAGACATTCTATAAAAGGGCCTCAAAGAGACAGATGCTTGGTGTCAAAGTCATGGCCTCAAGCTCAATGCCAAGAAGTGCATTGTCATCCCCTTTGAGAAAAACTCGGTACCCATGAACTACCACATAGGCGGTAGCTCAATAAACACTGAAAGTGTGATAACAGACCTCGGGATACAGGTGGACAGTAGTCTTTCTTTTGATAACACATCATCACAGTAGTTAGGAAATCCTCATACATGGCACACCTCATCACAAAAGGGTTCTCCTCTGGAAAAATGGGAGGTGATTGTTCCTCTCTACTCATCCCTCATCAGACCCATTATAGAGTACAATGCCCCGTTTGGCAAGTATCTCTCAAGACACCTACAACAATTGGAAAGACCACAGAAATACCTCACTAAGAGGATTACCAGGCTCAAACAGATGCCGTACATAGACCATCTCAAAAAACTCCAGCTCTACTCCGTCACATATCGCCTACTTAGAGGCGATCTGTGCCTAACATACAAAGCTATGTCAAACCCAGAGCTGTTGGACATGCTACACTTAAAGAAATTCCAATCCCTCTGAACCACATGCTCCAGGGACCTAAACCTTGTCACCACAATAAATAGAACATGCTGGAGGGATAGATTCCTGTCCCAAAGACTTCCCATACTCAGGAACAAACTACCCATTCATGTCAAGCAAAGCTCCTCATTGGCACTCTTTAAGAAAAATCTTGACGACTGGATGGGAAGTAGAAAATTCACCCTGGGGATCACTTCTGTGACACTGCTTGACAGGGACACAGGAAAATATTTTTTTTGGGTGGCAAAAACCAGGGAACCTTTTTGGCTAGGCTTATATAGGCCCCAAGGCAGAAAGCCTAGTACCTACCTATGAACCTATGAACCTTTATGACTCAAAAGAAAAAACAATAACAAAATGGAGCAAGAATGTACAACAGCCACTGCATGATCATGGTCCAAGGTGTAATGCAAGTGGTCCAACCACCAACCTCGATGCAAATTAGCACACTCTCTGATCACAGATCATTCAAGAAGCCAGCATCATTCCAGTACCAGATGATCCTGAAGACATGTCCTACAGCGCAGTACAGCAGTGGTGGACTGCATAATGGTGCTGCACTTCCAGGAGAAACAATCCCCTCCCTTGCCTGTAAGTTAAGCAGCATACTGTGCTGAAAAACACACAGATGCACACACCTACATACACACACACACACACACACACACACACACACATACACACACACACACACACACACACACGCACACACACACACACACACACACACACACACGCACACGCACGCACACACACACACACACACACACACACACACGCACACACACACACACACACACACACACACACACGCACGCACACACACACACACACACACACACACACACACACACACACACACACACACACATACACATGCCAGGAAAATCCCTATCAGCAACAGGATCACCTATGGTACAGGCAGACCTGCTACAAATAACAGAAAAGCAAAAAGACACGTTGGTCACACACAGCAGACAACTTTAATCCAAAAATAGTGAGTGCTTTCACGGAATCCTTCCGCTTCATCAGACTAACAGTGTATGCAAAGAACATCACATTTAAAAAGGTTCACTATATCAAATTAACCAATCAACAGTTATGCTAGTAATTAGTTATATTTTATTATAATTACTAGCATAACTGTTGATTGGTTAATTTGATATAGTGAACCTTTTTAAATGTGATGTTCTTTGCATTCACTGTTAGTCTGATGAAGTGGAAGGATTCCGTGAAAGCGCTCACTATTTTTGGATTAAAGTTGTCTGCTGTGTGTGACCAATGTGTCTTTTTCCTTTTCTGTTATTTGGAGTTCTATGTTGGTTATTTTATTCAGTGCTGTGGGATTTTCTGTAGACCTGCTACAAATACCTGCCCTCACAATGTGATGCGGGTGAGCAGACACCAAAGTTCATACAGTACCAGATTTTCTTGTTACCATAATATGAACCCTGGTCCATAGTCATGAAAATTGACTTTGAATTCTTTATGACTCAATGGTGGACCACAGCTGCATGAGGTAACACGTTGAAGCAATGCACAGTCAGTGTGCTGTGTAGCACTCTGTGGCATGCCCGGGAATACCTGTGCTCTGTTCAAGAAAATGAGACTGTAAGTGTGCAGCCTAGGGGAAACAGCAAAAGCCCCTAGAAGCATAGAACATTGCATGATATGTGTATGCTTTTGTGCATTATGCCCTTGAATTTCAGGACTAGTATTTAAATTATACAAGTGTTATCTGTCTAAAAAAGCTTGTTACAAATTCATTAATTCTCCTCTTTTGAATAAGTTTTTGTCAATTGCCAAATTATCCTTAGACTGGAAGTCACTTCAGATAAATCTTCTCAGTTGCATTCTTTTTCCTAAATTAGATATAATAACTTCAGGACTTTTCATAATGTTTACTTGCCACTTTAAATTTAGTCTCCTATTTCATTAACATGAATAGATTTTGAAAAAAAACTCATGCCCTTGACATGGTCAGTCACCGAGTTCTACTTTCCATTCCATCTGCAATATATTGGGATCAACCCTGATGCCATTGCATGGTTCAAAAACTTTCTTTCCTACCACTAATTTGAGTTAAAACTAGGACTTAGTATTTCCAATAGTTCCCTCATTCACACCGAAATCCATCAGGACCCCATTCTAGTACCTATTCTATTCTCAGTCTTCATCAACAAACTTCCTCTAGACCTGTTCCATTTACCACTACTTCTTTATGCAGATGATACGGTCATTAATAGGTCTGGTTCCTTACATCATACAAATGAAACTCAGTTTCAACTGGACCTTCCTCAATTACAGCACCATCTAAACTCCAAGAAACTACTGCTCAATGCCAAAAAAAGTCCATGGTATTTGGTACCCATAAAACCCATAAAAGACTATCCAAATCCCCCAGTCCACTTATATCCTTGATTGTGACAACAATCCAATTAAAACTATCTCCTCCTTAGATATTTGGGAATCTTGATTCCATCTGCACATATAAACATGAGAGCCAAGATCAACACTGTAGTCTTCCGGGCCAACAAAATATTTCAGTTCCTCTCACATCATGCAATGACTGCTATAGGAAAATGCTTCCTCCATGCTCAGCTTTATCCCTTTGTTTGAATCTACCTCTGTCAAAAGGACTGTCACTCTTCAGTCCCTCTCCAATGTTGTTGTTTGTCTTTCGGCTTTTCCCGGTTAGGGGTTGCCACAGCGGAACTCCGGTCCGCTAATGATTGGCAGTAGATTTTCACGAACGCCGAGGTGCCAGCTCGATGTCCAACCTTCAACGAAGGCACGCCCACTTACTCATGTCTTTCGAACACCACCCAACCGCGGGGAGGACATGCAGACTCCACAGTCATAGCTAACTCACCATGGAATGAAAGCAACTGCTTTACTTGTTCAAAGTCTAATTGATTTCCAGTACAGGCCAGTTCAAATCTGCTTCTTGATAGCTTATTCTTCAAAATACTCATACATGACACCCCCCCACCAACCTCATCCATCTACCCATCCACAGCCCCTTTCATCCATCTCATCCAAAGTTTTTACTGACACTCAAATCTATAACCTAAGAAACCTAGTCAGAGCAGGGCCTTCCCTACAACCCCCTTTTCTCAGACTGCACTCTATTAACCACTGCTTCTCTGTACTGGCTATAAAACTGTGGAAGTCACCTCCTCCTAATTTAACTGCTCACAAAAACTGCTCCTTGACCAGGCCACAATTCAAACAATACTTACTAAAAACAGCTTGAATGCAACTATGCATCAAAAGAACTTGTCACCTAAACTGATATTTCCAACTGTGTGATACTTTTAACTCCCACATATCTGACCCACCTGATTAACTCATCAACAATCTGTGATTCAGCTTACTATGCAATTAATGGTCTGAATCTGTTACACATATCTAGTCCCCTCTTTCATCTTACTAGTGTCTATTAGCTTTCCTAGCCTGGCTACCACTGCCATATCTCCAACACTTTTACTCCTCCCACTTTAACTTTATTCTACCTTTTCTATTCCATTTATGTAACTGTACATATATTTGGTTTGTTTGATCTTCTGTGCATAAATTAATTGTCAGATTTTCTGTAATTTCTCATAAATGTAAACCACTATTTGTATGCTGTACATTGTTTTGTTACATTATGATGTAACCAGGCATAATCCTGTAATAAGTCATTGATCAGTGTTCTACCCTGATAAACAAATTAAATAAATAATTAACTAAATAAATACACACCTGAGGAGTGGTCAAGACGGCTAACTGATAGCTGCAACTGGTGAAAGCTCTGTGACTGAAAACTTTTTTCTTACAGAAATTTCATTAAAAATAAGATTTTGGAGATACTTGACAACTATTTATATTCAGCAATAGTAAGAGAAAATATTTATAATCTGAAGTTCTTCAAAAGCTGTCATTTTCCTGTTGGAATTTCATCTGCTTGGTTAAAAAAGAAGAGATTACAATATGAGCCATTCAAAAAATTGTGCTCAGGATTCTTCTAGTAAAAAGGACAGCCAGTCATTAATATCAAGCATGAAGGCTGCATCAATAAAAATGGACAAACTGGATACGAAAATAGAAAGTTTTAAAGAAGAATGCAAAAAGAAGATGGACCATTTAGAAACTCTAATGGAATAGCAAAGTGTACAAATCAGTAGCATAGAAGAAGCTTTAAATGACCACAGAGGGAGAATAATGGAAGGTGAGTCTCAAAGTGAATTACTTTTTAGTCAAAATAACTGATTTATAAAGTTGATGGTTTAGAAAATAGACTTAGATGAAACAATATCAGAATATACTTGCATACCTGAAAAATATGAAGGAAACAGCATAATATTTTTTTTAACAACCTGGTTACACAAAAACTTGTTAAGTAATAGTTAAATGTATTTCCAGCATGGAAAAAGATCAAATATTAAAAGCAACATGGCCTAGCCCACCTATTAAAACAGATAAGCATCTAATCAGATTTGATAATGATTATTCCAGTAATGTAATTAATAAAAGGAAAATGTACTTTCCACTGATTAAAGAATTTAACGGGAATAATATTAAAGTTACTTTATTGTTTCCTGCAAAGATAAAAATATTTCTTACTGAAGAAATCAAAATATTTAATACAATGGAAGATGCATCTGCATTTGTTAATAAAAATAAAATTCTCAGCATCACTGAAGAAATTGACTGGAATGAAGAGGGTGAGCTGAATTTATGGAAATCTACTTCCAAATTTCAAAAGCTTAAAAACAAGTGACTTTTATCTTCTGACAACTTGACTTTTGTCTGTTGAGACAATATATTTATCCTTAATTAAAGGATTTATTTAGGACTACAATTTTCAAATCAAATTTAAGACCGTATGTATGCTTTAAACTTAAATATTTTGCAAGACGGGGAACACAAATATTTAGTTTTACTATTTCTATAGTGAAACACAAAGATAGTAAACTTATAAATGCATTCCTAAATAAGGGAATAGTCCTCTTAACAGAATGGCAATAAATTATAATGTATAGACACCAAAACTTTAAACCTAGTTTAGATAAGGATTGTATTTGTTTATATTCAATATGTACATTATAGGGTTAAATGATTATCAGATCTAGCAATAATGGTAAATAGTAGTGTGAAAGTGATAGCGACTGTGTTTTGTTTGCTCTTTTATAGCACATTACTTTCACAGGTCACACATGAAGCAGTTAATACTTAAAAAGAGCTTGAAATCAGATAACACTTTAGTTATGTAAAACTACTTGGTTCTTACTTGTTTTGTTTCCCACCTGAGTCTTGAGTTGTTTGGTGGTAACCCAGGTCCCTGTAGAGTTCAAAGTTCAGCACTGACGTTTGTGATAACAGGAAGTAAATTAATCAAGGCTGCACTGACAAACAGAAGGGAACTGAACTGCACATCAAATGTATATGCGAAAATATGTCTAAAATAACTGTTAACTTCAAGAATATTTATTTAAAAATTAATAATTGGAAAAAAAGAGTTCTAGTAAAATGCATTGTGCTATCTCTGATTTGCAGTTTACCTGCAGTTTATTGAATGATAGTAGATTAAAGTATAGTGTTATCAGCCCCAACAGTATATATTAATGTGAAAGAGTAAATAAGATATTTGTCACTGGTTAAGATAGTTTTAGAAGAATTAGGAAATATGAGAAATCTGCAGAAGAGATTAGAAACTACTTTATGTAATAAATTGCCATCCTCTCATGCAGTACTTATATAGTAATGTTAGATCTGAAACACAGACTAGAACAGTAATGCATAATAACTAAAGGTTTACATTTAAGTTGGACAGGAAAGAATTTGTTTTTATTTATTTTTAAGATTGTTTATGCTATTACAAATAATAAAACGAGTAAGCATCTTTTGAATAATATGAACATGTACAGGGGAAGAAAACATCCTTTATGTAATATTAATAAAAGATTAATATTTGTACGTTAAGAAATATATAAACCTGATGCAATCTCTGATCATGTAATAACTCGTGATTACATTAAAGGGAAGTGAGAACTGATAATTAAATGTCTCTTTGATGGGGGATTACAGAAATGCAAATTACATGAAACAATGTAGAATACAAGTGGACAAATAAAAGTGAAGATAACATAATCGGATAGCAAACTGCTTATAGAGAAGAAATACATTAAAATTATGTCCACATATTGAAGTATAGTAAATATAGAAATGCTCATATAATTTTCATCAAAAGTTACATTAAAGGATATTTGATAAGATACTGAAAACTGAAATCTAAAGTATGGTGATTACATGAATTCTGAAGCTCTCTACATATTGAACATCATTGGGTCTATCAAGACTATCTGAACTAAATTGTTTTATAAATAATAGCTGATATATGTATAATGTATTACTGAGTCAGTTCTTTCATTTCTGATAGAGATCAGAGTGGATTTTCTAAGATGTCTGGGACTGGGAGAGAAGAAATTGATTTGAAATGAGCATTATAAAACATTTAAGTGCATTATAAGTTAAAGTATTTTCTGATCCTATGAAACAGCAGGATAACTTCATCAAACTTAGTAATGCATACATCTTTAAGAATTAATTTAATGAGTAAAATGAGTTTTAGATGTTTTTAATATGTATCATGCTAAGGGTGATATGTATGATAAATGTATAAATATGTCAACTTTCTTATTGTACAATAGTTCAATAAGACTAGATTGCTTGTCATCTTCAAAGTTTTGCAGATGACTTCACCTCTTCATGACTTATACTCCACTTTTATATTTAAAGATTTGAATATAGCAATGTTTAAATGATAAAATAATCTAGAAATATTTAATAGATAATTATATTAATATTATAGTAACATTGTGTCAGATTACTTAATATCTGAGATTAATTTTGGTAGATTATTAATCTTTTAAATCTTAATGTGAACAAAATGTAAATGGCAAAATATATACTTAATTTTGTAGTCTTTATAGCTAATATGTGATATTATAGCAATTATTTGTAAGTTATGGTAGCTTTTGCCTAGTTCTTGATGAAATTCCAGGTTTTGCCAGGTTGAAAGATAGTTTGGCAATTTTTCTATTCGATAGGCAAATTAGGAACCATGGTATCCATGGATATTAGTGTTTTACTAGTAAAATATATAGTTACATTTATATATTGTTTCTGTTTTCACTTCTTAGAAGTTTTAGTAATTTAGTATGTAGAAAGGAAGAATTCAAAATAATATGGAAAACTAAGATAGTATTATAAGCAAACATTAGATTTAGATTGATAACAACTTCAATTTGCTCAATATTATATATTGGTAAACAAATTTATCTCAAACATAAAGTATGGATGCTTATTAATTTACTATCCTTTAATTAAATAGATTACATAATGGCAACAAAAGGAAATCATTAATGAAGCATTTAAAAATAAATAGAGGGTGACATTACATTTTTGCATGAAATTCATTTGGTAGATAAAGATATACAGTGCCTAAATAATATAAGCTATGGGGTGTTATCATCTTTTCTTTTAACAAAAAAAGGAAAGGACCTGCTTATACTATGGGAAAAAAATCTGCTGTTATGCCTCCGGTTATGGAATCTATTAATAATCCTAAAGGAATGTGCACATTTGTTGTTATTAAGTATAACAGCAAACTCTATGGACTATCTAACTTTCACTGGATCCCTGAAGTTGGTGTAAGAGTGGCTAAAGATCACTTAAATTTATTACAAAGTCACTAGAAGGGTAGTTTAATTTTAGCTGGAAATTTTAACTGTATATATAGTATTATGCAAACAAAAATAGTGTGGTAACCAACAACAACGAAACCAAAAAAAGCTATCCAACACTAAATAGTCCAAGGAATGCCTCCGCACACCAGCAATGATACGACCTGTGGTTTATTAACTCCAAATAAACAAACAAACAAAGCGAATAAAAACGAATACAAAATTACGGACATACAAGACAATGAAATCAGATTTAGCGCTTTCTTCCACCTACTATGTAAACTTCATCAGAATCAACATAACGTTTAGCAAAGAGTAGTTTATCAACTTTTTGGCGGCAAAATTTCTAATACATTTAAATATTTAAAGGCATACATCCTATACCTATCACTAAAAATTGTGTATGTATATACAAGAATCTTCCAAATCTGAATTCTCTTACAACAATATATAAAAAATAAATACTGTCTAATAATAAATAAAAAAATAAAAAATAAGAAATAATTGATTTTATTACATACAGGCATACGATAACTATTGTGTAAACTACTAACACTTAACCAATATAATCTCTGGGGAATGTATGAAAAAAACTCCTAAAAATATAATAATTTAAAAATACATGTGCATATAACTTAAGTGGGGTGTGAACCATAATTTAATTCTCAGCCTACATTCTATATTATACTAAGATGTAAATAATACTTCTAACCATATCCTACCATAAAATATCCACTAATAATATGTTAAAATTCTTTTGTAAAAATATAAATAATATAAGAAACATACTAAAAGACTAATTAATGATCAATACTATATTTTCTTACTATCTAAAACTATAATGTTGTGGTTAATAATGGTTTAATATTAATATATTCATTTAGAAGAGTGGGGTGTAGCTGCATCTGTAAGTATTTGCCATCTAACTTCCTTTTCCGCTAAAATAGCCTTTATATTTCCACCTCTATTATTCACTTTAATTTGTTCTAAAATGGCAAATTTAAACTTGTGGCTGTTATCTGTATCAGCCACATGCCTATATAATGCATTAGTACCATCTTTTTTCTTAATGGCATAGGGGTGATCATATATACGTTTCTTGAACTTCCGTTTTGTTTTTCCTATATAGAATCTAGTACAGCCTATAAAAACAGCAATATATATAACATGATGGGTATTACAATTCCCACGACAAAATTTGATACTAGTCCTATTAACATTCTCTAAATACATAGTTTCAATTTCTAAAATCACATGGCAATAACTACAGCTTCCACATTTGCAAGTTCCTTTGTATTTGATATCAAAACATTCTACCCTATTATTACTTTCTAATACTGTCTTCATATTTGTTCCCATTTTGTGAACAAATATGGGTGCTTTGCCTACTATATCTTTGAGTGTATTATCAACAGTCATAACATTCCAATATTTATTTAAAATATATTTAATATACTTACCTTGAGAAGTGTACTCTAAAATGCATGCTCTTCTGTACTCAATATCACATGTCTTTTTATTAATGTTTTGGAGGGGTCTACCCAGAACTGGGAAATATTTTGTACCCCATTCTCCTATAACATATTTTTTTTACTTCATCCATTAATGTTTTGGGGTATCCTTTGATGCTAAACATTCTACTAATAAAATCCATTTCATCTATCATCTCCTCATATGTAGATGTAATTCTTGCAGCTCGGATGCATTGCCCCTTAAAAATACTTTTCTTAGTTCCATATGGATGGTTGCTACTATATTACAAATAATTGTTTGAAAACGTGTTTTTTCCTATACATACGTGACTTAAACCCATCATTATTAATAGTAACAAAAGTATCCAAGTATGCAATGCCATCACGACTGGTATTGTGTGTAAACTTCAAAAATGAACTAGAGGTGTTCAAATAGTTTATGAACTCCTCTATAGTTTCATCAGGTCCATCCCATAAGATGAACAAATCATCCAAATATCTTGAATAGTATCTGATGTATCTATAATACTAACTCTTAAATAATGTTTCTGTTTCCCAGTCCAGCATCACCATATTAGCATATATAGGGGCACATGCAGCACCCATAGCTACTCCCTGTGTCTGCCTATAGAATCCCCCCTCAAAATATATGTAATTATGTTCCAATATCATAGACATGAGTTCAATAATTAGATTTGCATGTTCCCAATCAATATCTGAATAATGTCTGATACTATTTAAAAAACTTTCTAGACCCATGGCTTAGGGAATGCTCGAAAATAAATCAACAACGTCGACTGTGATAAGGGTGAGCCCCTCTTTCTGTATTTGTGAAGTCAAGTTACTTAAAAAATTCCAAGAATCCTTGATAAGATGTGGAATCCTATCATAAATGTGTTTTAACCACATATCTATTGTCACCCATCACTGTATAGGCTGTACTAGTTTCTATATAAGAAAAACAGAACGAAAGTTCAAGAAACATATATATGATCACCTCTATGCCATTAAGAAAAAAGATGGTACTAATGCATTACATAGGCATGTGGCTGATACAGATAACAGCCACAAGTTTAAATTTGCCATTTTAGAACAAATTAAAGTGAATAATAGATGTGGAAATATAAAGGCTATTTTAGCAGAAAAGGAAGTTAGATGGCAAATACTTACAGATGCAGCTACACCACCTGGTCTAAATGAATATATTAATATTAAACCATTATTAACCACGACATTATAGTTTTAGATAGTAAGAAAATATAGTATTGATCATTAATTAGTCTTTTAGTATGTTTCTTATATTACTTATATTTTTACAAAATAATTTTAACATATTATTAGTGGATATTTTATGGTAGGATATGGTTAGAAGTATTATTTACATCTTAGTATAATATAGAATGTAGGCTGAGAATTAAATTATGGTTCACACCCCACTTAAGTTATATGCACATGTATTTTTAAATTATTATATTTTTAGGAGTTTTTTTCATACATTCCCCAGAGATTATATTGGTTAAGTGTTAGTAGTTTATACAATAGTTATCGTATGCCTGTATGTAATAAAATCAATTATTTCTTATTTTTTATTTTTTATTTTTTTATTTATTATTAGACAGTATTTATTTTTTATATATTGTTGTAAGATAATTCAGATTTGGAAGATTCTTGTATATACATACACAAGTTTTGTGATAGGTATAGGATGTATGTCTTTAAATATTTAAATGTATTCAAAATTTTGGCGCCAAAAAGTTGATAAATTACTCTTTGCTAAACGTTATGTTGATTCTGATGAAGTCCACATAGTAGGTGGAAGAAAGCGCTAAATCCGATTTCATTGTTTTGTATGTCGGTAATTTTGTATTAGTTTTTATTCGCTTTGTTTGTTCGTTTATTTGGAGTTAATAAACCACAGGTCGTATCATTGCTGGTGTGCAGAGGCATTCCTTGGACTATTTAGTGTTGGATATATATAGTATTAAACATACAGGCGAGCAGAAGAAAGCTATAATTCTAGCACTGGCTAAAGTATTAAATACAGGGATTAACAATAATAACTTAATTGATTTAGTAATAAAAGCAGTAGATAAGTCCTTATTTTTCACTCACTATTCTTATGCACATGGGACAAAAACTTGAACTGACAGGATTTATGCTTCCATAGATTTGCTTACTAAAGTTAATTATTTAAAACTAATCTGTGTCCTCTATCTGATCATAATGCATTTACAATTAATATATCAATGGATTTAAGGAAATTACAAAATATTTACAGAATTCCAGTAAATCTGATGAAACTAAAATAATTTAAAAGTTGCCTTAAGGAACAAATAGAGGATTTTCTACTCTTGGATGGCAATGGCCAGGTTAATAAAGTCATATTATGGGATTCCGTAAAATGCATATTAAGGATAGAATGGGAAGATGGTCTAGTAATAAAATGAAAGAGTGGGAAAAGAGTTATTAGAAATACAAGATGATATACATAAAGTGATCTTTCAACAGCAAAGAAATTAGACATAGATTAGCTAATAAGATGTTGAAGAAACAAAGCGCAAATCAATACTATTAGAAATCCCCCATATTAACAAGCTTACTTCAGAAATAGAGGAAATGCTTAATATTTTTAAAAAGATTCCATGAGGATCTTAATAAAAATAAAAATATTAATTTTGAAGATTGTAAAATTGATAAGAATTTAAAGAAAAAATTACTAATAAATTAAATGACCAGCAAATGTCACTGTTAAATAAACATATTACCTTAAATGAAATTAAAGATAAAAAAAAAAGTAAAAATTGCAAATTTCCAGGGTTAGATGTTTTAAGCATGTAATTATATAATCTGCTTTTATTAAATGCTTTAGAATTACTGAGTGAAGTTTTTAGGATAATCCATAGTGATGAAATAATTCCTTCCTTGTGAAAAATTTCTGTATCAAACTGGATTTATAGTTAATAAATTAACTTATGATAATATCAAAAGTGTAATAACAGTTTTGGATTTAGCAGATGGTTTGAACAAAATAGGTTGTAATTAGTCTAGTTAATAAAACAGCTTTTGATTCTGTGGATTGTAAGTATTTATTTAAAACTTTGGAAGCATTTGCATTTCTAGAATAATTTACTGCAGAATTAAGAAATCTGTATACGGATTCTAAAGCATATATTAAAATCAGATCTTACATTTCTCAAAGATTTACCTTAAACAGAGGTACAAAACAAGGATGTCCTTTGTCCCCTTCATTATTTGCATTAGTCACTGAATCCTTAGCTAACAAAATTGATGGGTTTTGCAGTTAATAAGGATTTTCAAACTAAAACACATTTTTTTGCAGATGATGTTTCATTAACTAAAGGAGACTTAAAAAACTAAACTGAAGAAATAGATGAGGAAATCAAAAAGTTTCAAGAAATTATGTTATTGAAATTTAATAATGACAACACTGAAACTGTGGTAATGAATCAATCACTAGATAGTAAGTTAAAAGATATTTTGAGTTTGTATTTTACACTGAGTCTGTATCTTTGTAAGTAAAACATTTTTACCATTCCATGTTGCTGTGGAGTTTTAAGTTAAAATATAAATATAAATATAATTGGGAAGGATAAGAATTAAAATATTTAAGAATAATAATTTCTCAAGATGTGAGTAAGATTATTAAACATAACTTTGAGAAAACAAATAACTGAAGAAGTGCTACTCCTTATTAAAAAATGGAATGGGTGTTTTTGAAAATAGGTTAGTCTTTATTAAAATAATTATATTATATTAATTATATTATATTACCTAGGATTATGTGTGTGTTATATTCAATAACCTTAATACCTGATAAAGACTATTAAAGAAAATGGAAAAAAATATTAATCTCATTCTTATGGTATCCTAAAAAGCCAAGACTTAAATAGTATGATGGAATTAACTTTCTGGACATAGAATCTTACCCCATTGCTGCACATTTTAACTCTATTATACTATAGGTAGACCCAACTTATACTAGTTGATGGAAAATCATTCAGGAACAGATTATGTTAATTCATATAGGTTTATAAATATGATCAATTAGAAGTATATAACAATCCCCTCATTTAGTTAATAAAATATATTTTAGAAGGAAATTAATTTCATTGCTTGGACTCTTCATATATGAAATCAATCCTAAAAACAGTTAAGAAATAGGTTTGGAAAATCCCATTAATTTTAAAATGGAAATTTTTGTGCTTTCCTATCACATATATCTCTAGATTTGCAGAAACTGAAAACACTGTAGAAATGACTACATTAAAAAGAAATGGGTGAGTATTATGGTATGATTGCTTTGAAAAAAGAAAGCTAAGTCATAAAATGTTTAATTAAATATTATAAGTTGGAGAAATCTATTAATCAACTAATAGTATCCATCAGAAAGAAATCAGATTATTTTGTAGGTAATACAGCTGAAAAGGAGCAGAACACTATTCTCCCATTATATAATATATGAATATATGGTTGTTATTATTGAAGGGAAAGTAATCCACAAAGGAAATCTGTCCAAGTTATGTAAGTTAATTATAAATAACAATAACTCTGATATAAAGTTTTGGAATTTATTTGCATCGTAGAATGGGCTCAATTGATGATAAGAATAACATCAAGCTACTTAAATCAGTCTGTTACAGTGCAGAGTTTTTTTGGAAATATATATGAAGAGTATCCGTTACTCCTTATAAAATTTCCAAAATTAGTAGAGTGACTTCTTCAATTTGTTGGTGATGCAATAAGAATGCAAAAGCTGATTGAGCATATATATTTATGGATTATGAGAAGTTAAATGTTTATTTGGAAGAGATAAGTAATTTTTTAAGGATTATGATCTGATAACTGTTCTTTAAATAGATCAATACTAATGAATGTTTCACTTTCATCACCTGTAAAACTAAACAACAACAACAACAACAACAAAAGTGTTTTGGAGTCTCCCTGCAGTAGCTAGAAAAAAATATTACAAAAGACGGGAAAATAAATTCAGTTTTACATTCAAAGAATTTCTAAATTTAACAACGTTATGTAAAACTGAAAAAGAAGAGATAAAAATAAGGCCTATAAATCATATTAAGACAGCTGGCTGCTGGGATAACCTTGAAGTGTTGCTAATGAAATACCATGATATTTGATTTAACTACATTGATTACTCTGAAGGTTTAATGTATTTCTGGCACAATGTAACAGTATGTGATGTGGAATTTATTGCGTTCTTTGTATATATTATATACATGTTAAATCAATAAAAGAATTTAAACAAAAAATAAATAAACAACTAAATAAATAATATTCAAATAAAAAAGTGGTACAGGCCACAGGAAATGGCTAATAAAATAATTTAATTTATTTTAAAGTAATCAACACACAAGCGCTTTCACACTGATGCAATGCAGGGCTTTTGCGTTTCTGGTTTTGCGGTCCTCTGCAAGCTTCGTATTACCAAATAAATAATATTCTTAATTTGAGGATAATCTCCTTTACATTTTTTGATCCTGCAAGATTGCTGTTCCTTTATAGGATTTTCCTAATGCTAGTTTTTTAGCAGCTAGTTTATTCAAAACAGTCCTGGCTGACTTGAACTACTTCTGAGGGCACCATGTTCTGGTCTGGAGTTTAATGTGGATTGCTTCAGCTTTAGTGAAATTTGATATTGCAATGATGTGGACTGTTATACCTGAGATTTGTTAATCACATTTTCTGAACACTGAAAAGCAGTGTTTATTTTATTTTTCAGATCACTGAAAAAAATCAAGAAATTATTTATTTATTGGGAAATTGTACAGAAAACTCTACTCAGTATTTTTGCAGTCTCACCTTAATACACTTAGTTGCTGAAAATGTAAGATATTTCCTTCTTTCTTTCTATGACCAGCTTAATTTTTATGGAGATTCTCTTTCTTTTGCATTGTTCTTAATACATCTACTTACTGTTTTTGAAAAAAGTCAGTCTTTCGGTTTTTCCTGGTTAAAGGTCACCAAAGTGGATCGCCGGTCTGCTCTTAATTGGCAGTAGATTTTTTTGAAAAAAGTAAAGTTGTTAAAAAACAAACAAACAAACAAAGCAATGTTTAACGGATGTGGGCAAACAATTGCTTTCCTGCCTTATTTCTAAAATCAAGAACAGGGAAATAATAAAAGCATGCAAGTGAAGTAAGCCAAAAGTTTCTTGCTTAAAAAAAATGGCCAGAGGTATACAGTTTTGAGACCATGAAAATACATCAGTTTGCTTCAGAAATAAATAAAATGCACCTCTGTTTTATCACTGACTTGACATATTAACAGGATGTTTGTGTCAACAGCAATTAAGGGAGGGAATACTTTGTATGTAGAACCTGGATTTAATCCTCTCTTGATCTAATAATTCACATATCAAGTTTACACATTACCTAAAGAAGAACACAGCTCATAAATAAGAATATTCTGTATTTTCTTTTTTTCTGAAATTTGGCAGCTGTTATGGAATAACCAAATTCTTGTTTTACTGTATTGTGATGTTACCAGATCTTGGTTCAAGGGAAAGGACTGGAATTAAGAGGATGAATTCTAATAAAAGGTCAGTGTTGCTTTTACAATTTCCTTATTCACCATGGGTTTCAGGGTCACTAGAGAAGCTCGGTGTGTCAAGATCAAGATATTTTATGTTGCTTTTATGATTTGTCTTTAATTACTTATTTTATCACCGCTGTTTGATCATAAGTAAAAGTGTGCAAGGCTCTATAACTGAAAGAAAGTGCAAGAGACCATTATAGAGTTTCTAAAAAGATGGAAACCATAAGAACACATAGTGATATTTGCTACTACTTTGTTGGTCACAGACTCAGCCTCTAAGTCAGGATGGACAAAGAAGAAAAGAGAGAACCATGTATAAATTTACTAGAGTAGACCAGTTGGTAGAATGAACAAAAAAGAGCTGCGGTAACCAATGAACTATCTAATGTAGCTTACAGTGCTTCTTGTTGCTAATCATATAACTCCTTTCACTTATTCTTTTTTTCTAATGCCTATCTCAAGACAGCATCGACAATTCCAGTGCTGCCTCATCTGTGCTAATGCCAGCAAGGTTAAAAATGTCTGTTGCTCCACTTTCTCAAAACATTCAGTCATTACACATCCACACATACCCACACACACACACATACACATGCACACTCCTCCTCCCATTTGTAATAATGTTAGCAATGTTAAACAGCCGGCATGTCCTCTTTTTCAGAAAGCACACACAGAGACACACATTCTGCTGCTCCCATCATTGCTAATGTTAGCAGTATGCTGCTCCTGTTCCCCAGAATACACAGACTCACATGGCTAAATCCATCACAAGGTGACCTATTCAGCTACCTATGGCCCAGTGCTCACTGGGGAGACCCCCAAAAACATTAAGAAAAGAATGTCTAGCTACGCTTCTGCTATGTTGCTTCGTTGAACTGCTGCACTATTTGATATTTGACCTGTGACCTAACCTTTGACCTGACCTGTGAAAAAGCCACAATACTCAGCTATATCAGCTACTTCACTCATCTGGTGCTTTGTTTCACATTTGTTCTGTGACCTAACTTGAGACTGATTAGTAGGGTGAGAAATAAACCATTTGTTTGAAGCAGAAGCATGGTACATTTGTACAGATCAAGTAGCTTTATGTAGTAGTATGATCTAATTGTAAATCATGGATACTAATGGTAAGTGAAAATAAGTGTGTGTGTGTGTGTGTGTGTGTGTGTGTGTGTGTGTGTGAAACAGAAAGAGAGAGAAAATATATCTCTGAGTCCTGAACCCACAAATCACTGAGCAAGCTGTCAGTAATGCCATTGTTGAGAATTACAAGCAGTGAATTTGAAGCTTTTATTTTTTTCCTCATGCTTATGCTATGCCCTATAATCATCCTCTGCACTTTTACAGTTAAAGACTCTATAGAAGCAACCCAAGAGCAGTGTTTGGTTAAGTGACTTGCTCAGACCCACATAACAAACACTGGTGGTTGAAAGACTCAAACCCTGTAACCTTGACTCCAGGGAGCAGAGTCCTATTACTCTGCACTAACAGCCAGATCTTTGATACCTTCTTTATTATCTAATAAATCACTGAATTTTACATTCAATCAATAATTTCATTGATAAGAGTTTAATAGTTCTTGTTCAGAAAATGATGTTCCTAGGTGGTTATTAGGTTTATAGTCTAGGGGATCATTGAGGAGTCTAGCTCAAATTCCAAGTTCCCCCTATGTAATATCTGGTTAAGTCACACGGCAAGTAAATGAGGGCTGGGGGAATCAAAAGCTGTACCATCAGAACTATAAATCATAGCTTTACCATTTGCACCACCTGCTAGATGTTGATGCAACATTTGTTTTTTCTGTTAACTTCTTATGTGAATTTGAGTAGTTTGCCTCTTACCTGTCTCCAATTTTGCAGAACATTTCTAATTTTGCCACATATTTATGCCCTCTTCCTTATTAACTTCTTTTTTTTTCTGGTAAATCACTGATGATTTAAGTCAGTCAGTAATGGCAGCCATTAGAGTTTCATAGCTCTTAATATTCAGATAATGTTTAACATTTTTAAGAATTTTTTGTCTGACACTCAAAGTTATAAGTGGTTAATGAGCTGGTTCTTGTCAAAAGAACGTGGTTTGAATCCTTCCACCTATATTTGTCTGCTGTGTGATTTTCATCAAGTCACTTAACCAGACAGTGCTCCTGCATTACCTTGAAAAATGAACACTTTGCCCAGAGGGTTTACCTGGCAAACAAATAGATAAAATAATATTTAAAATTTGTCTGTGCACCTATGCTCCATTATTCTTGGCTTTGTCCAGAATCTTTGAGCAAAGAAGTTGATAGTATTTTGGATTGTTTCTTATAACATTTGTAGCTTTCTGGCAATTAGCTGTGGATTGCAGTCACTACATAATGACAGACATGTAAGTTTCAGACATTGTATCCTTCAGAAAAATTTTGCTAATGCAAATCCTGTTGCTCTAGCATTTTTTTAGTACATAAGAGAAATATTTAAAAATCTGTTCCTGATTTTAGGTTTTTGTCTCAGATTCTTAAGATAGAAAGGTTAAAAGAAAGTTGCTGCTGGTTACACTGTATTGCAGCAGTGAGATGAGATGCATTTCTGGGCTATTATTTATGAACTCATTCATTCATTTAATCTCAACTTGATATTAGAGGTGTGTAATCATACAAGTGGCTATAATTGATGGTTATGTGTATATATATGCGTGTGTGTGTGTGTGTGTGTGTGTGTGTGTGTGTGTGTGTGTGTGTGTGTGTGTGTGTGTGTGTGTGTGAATGTTTGGTTACTGCATCCCAAAATAGTTATGGTGTAAAGGAAGGAACTGATTGCAGTAAATAGGAGTATCGTCATATGAGCTATGTTCTTTCTGTATGATCCTTGGTTTCCTTGCTTTGTTGACTGTTGACATCATGTTTACTTGGCTGTGAATAAACTGGACAGCATGATATCTACAAGTTTAGTTTAATTATGAATACGTTTTTAAATTAGATTTTTTTCAGTAAGATGGGTGTAAATGCACTGTGTTAGGTTACAACACATCTAAACATCTATCATCATTGTAAATGTAAAGAAGAATTAAGTACACACTAACAAATATGAACAGTGCTTTATGGTAAATGGCAAAAGATGGCCAAATAATGGGATAATTGGGTATACTACAAGTGATAGCATGCTGGTACCTCACAGCACACTTACTTGCTACCACTTGCTCTAAAACTAAAGTGCCCTAACTCTCAGTAGTCCAATCCTAGTTAATTAAAAAGGCCTCCCATCACCCAACCCTGCCATACTGCATAGCCCTACCAGAACCCTAACTCTAACCCTAAAACTCTTATCCAGTTCCTAACCCTAACCACAACACTCTACTCCCTAACCCTGAAGAACTCTCCTGCTCCCTAAACCTAAATTCCCTGATCAAACCTAAATCTCACTCCTGATGACTGGCTGCATCTATAGAGTATGCTTCTACCACATTCCTAACCCCTCCCACCCAGCTGCTGAACTAAGCTTGCCCAAACTCGATTACTATGGGTGAGATGTGGCCACTCCCCTTACTCTGCATGGCTGATCCACCTTACCCAAACACGTAACTAAGTTTGAGCATAAGTGCCTGGCCATGTGATTGACAAGACACCCAAGACCCTGCCTGAGAGAAAGTGTTCTTCAAGTACCTGGGACCAAAGTGTTTGTAATAGACTCAGAATATTGATATGGCTGGGGAACCCAGCCATTACCATGCCTAGCAAGACTGGCCTTACATATAGGCAAACTTGGTAATCACCCAGAGAGCTGAGCTTTTAAGGGTGCTTTTCCCCCATTATTTATTTATTTATTTATTTATTTATTTATTTATTTAATAGAACAACATTTTTTTTTGCACTAAAAAATAAAGAATCCCTAATACAAACAAAAATGTGCCCACAGCACAACTGCTATAGAAGGAGTGGAGCTCTATCCCAGTTAACTTGATCTTCACATCATGTCAAATTTAACATTGCAAGGTCACGGAAGTAAAGGCCTCTCAACATTTAAATCTAGGTGCTAAGGTGCCTCAAGGGAGTTTTTTTAATTTTATTTTAAATTGAGATGGGAAAACATGTCAAAATCAGGGACATATGACAGAGCTTGAGGAATGCGAGGTGAGTGCTAGTATTGCTAGTGAGACAATGCTGGGAACGATCAACCAGATACTTTTTGGCAATATTTTGTGGCTTTGTGATTTTTGTGTGGAGAGAAGAACATTACTATTTTTAGATCTGATTTATTCCCACACAGGGTGTACTATTTTTGGAGACAGAATACATGACCAACGTACTAGTGGCAACAGTAAAGAGCACACATCTCACATCTATCTCTTTTTATGAAGCAAACATAAATTACCTTGTGTGGAAGAATTCTGCAGTACAGTTCACTAAAGTCTATAAATTTTACTCTGCCTCTTTGAAAATGTGCTTATCTTTTTCCATCATTTTGTCTCTCTGCTTTGAACACATGTGAATAGGATCCCACATTCCTACTGTAAGCAGGAGCAGTTATGTGCTAGCTGGTATTCAAATTTAACGCTAATTAGATGTCAAGATTTTTAGCCTGATGTACTTATATTCCAAGGGCCTTTGTTCCTATTTTTAATGTTTGTAGGTTGTGAGGTATGCTGTGGAGGTGAAACTGAATACCTGCTATGAACAGACAGATTAGGCATAACTGCTGTGGCTATCTTCTGAGGAGGAAAATGAGTAGTTACCAGCTGCTGTTTGCTTATTATTTTAGCTTTGAAGGTCTAATGTGATTATGTTAAGTGCCATGCAATATTTAATGTGTGGCAATTGATTGGAACAAAGATGAAACCCATTATAGAGTCATCCTCTTTTATCACAATCAAATGTCACCATTGTACATAGAAGTAGACTGCTTGGTGAGGGTTGTCTGGATGAAAATAAATGACCCTGTTGTTATTTGCTCAGTTTAACAGTCATCACTCAAAAAAATAAGGGCTACATGCATCACAGACTGCCCAGACATTCATAACTTCTTGGGGTTGGTGCCCCCCACACCATGTCTGTGCAAGTAGATTTTGACAAGGGCCTAGTAACCACCTCTGCCCTGAACCCCATCTAATCTAAAACCAACCCTGCTCATATGTGTACACAGAAGGTCTCTGTACTTGTGGGGCTGGAGACAATGTCATTATTTTTTTAACATTTCTTCCAAACCTCTGAGGTCATATCTTGTGCAGATCTGGGGACAGTGTTGTCATTATCTGTTTAACTTTCATCACAAACTTCAGAGGGGTACACAGAAGGTCAGTATAACTTGCATAGGAGGCCTGTACTGTCCCTAGAGGTAACAAGTTGGAAACATTATCAAAATATTTTTTTTCCAATTTCCACACATGATGATGCATATATAAGTGGCAGTCATTTAGGGGAGAGTAAATAAGCATGATTTTTTTATTTATGTCTGACAGCAAATATGCTACATTCTATTTGTTTTTTTTTTCAGTTTTGATTCAGTCTGACATCAGAATGTGATAGAGTGTGAAGAAGCATGCGTTATATAACTATGACAGAATCAGCTTGAAATATGATTGTGGCCATTTGTGCCTTATTTTTAATCCCAATTTAACACCAGAGGGGGATACATAAAGTGACTATCTATTTTGAGATGTTGGGCTACAGGGCAGATTCTATTCCCAGAAATTATATATGTACTCTCTCAAGCATTCATCTTCTTACTTTCTTGTGAACTGGTGTTTCATTCACTTTGAACATTAAAAGTTGGTCACAAATTATTTCTACTTTGAAATAAAAAAGTAGGATTGAATTTCTTTTGCATAAGAATGATTTCTGATCATCATTTTATCATAAGGTTAGGAAAAAAGCTCTAAAATGCACTTTAGAAAATTGTGCTCCTGGCAGCCACCAGATACCCAACTTAATTTAGTTCTTATAGTGCAGTCTTTATTTGATCATGGCAGGTAATCACTGGATGAAAAAAGGTTGTTTAAAAAACTGTAAACTTCACCTCAAATCATCTAGAGCCCCATGACTTCTAGTGGCTTTGCAGCCCCCAGACCCCTGATCTAATGCAGTTATTTCCACTACACTCATTTCGGTGTTGTCTTTGTCAGTTATGATGTGCTAAAAGGAGCAGGAAAAAAGCAAAGCTAAGAGTAAGGCTAAACTTATTCCTTTGATCATAGTTTTCGTCAGGCCATTACTGGATGACAAAGGCTGCTCAATAAATAGTAAAATGCAGTTCAGAGCATGGTTATGCAGCTTCCCCAAGTCCTTGGCTTAATACAATTGTTTCCTCCACAGTTATCAGAGTGCAGTCTTGCTTAGATAGAACTCATTGGGTGAGTATATGAATGAATGAATGAATGAATGAATGAATGAATGAATGAATGAATGAATAGATAACTACAGGAAAAATAAAGACTCACTGAGAAAAAGAGAGAAAAAAGTAATCTGAAACGTGATTAGGCCCAGATGACTTAGGCAGTGAGGGGGGACGGAACCCATGAAGCCTTTCCACCTAGGGCACCAAATTACCAAATTGGGGTTGGGAGGGTTGCTTAATGGCTAAGGTGTTTGCCTTACAAACACAAGGTGCAGGTTTTGAGTCTCACAAGGGATAATTGGCTAGGCTTTAAATGGCTCGCAAGGGCAGTTAGCTTAGTACTAAACTATGAACCTATGAACCTAAGGCTGGCCCTGCTTCCTAGGACCCCATATGACCATGATCCACCACTGCAGTCATATATATATATATATATATATATATATATATATATATATATATATATATATATATATATATATATATATATATATATATATATATATATATATATATATATACGGTTCCCCTTTATAATTGTGAAATACTATACGGTTCCCCTTTATAATCGAGAAATACTAAAATCTCAAATTTCAGTATTTCGCGACCATAAAGGTGAATTTTTATAATGTCAAAAGTGCATAATTGCAAATTTGAATATTTTGAATTCATGGTTATGGCTTTACATTACATGACGTGTGCTGTATGGTTTGGATGTTCTTCGGCATAGTATATGGATTTACGTGGAGTCTAAGGTAAGTGAGTGTTTTGTAAGGATTTTGGGTGGGTGTTTGAGTGTATGTTAGATTGTTTGCAAGTTGTATGTGTGGGTTAGGGTAGGAAGGTGAATGTATGAGTGTGTAATTGTTGAATGTGTTGGTGTGTGTGTGTGTGTGTGTGTGTGTGTGTGTGTGTGTGTGTGTGTGTGTGTGTGTGTGTGTGTGCGTGAGGGACTGTGGAATGTCTGGGTGTGAGTGTACTGTCCTTTACTGTTTGTGCGATCTCGCAGTTAGTATATATAAGTAGGGTGGGTGTGGGGGCGCACAGCCCCCACATGGGAGGTACAGGGGGCTTGCACCCCTGCTTATGTGTAGTGTAAGTATGTGGATGTGTGGTGTTTTGTTTTTCTGTGTTTATTTGTTTTGTAGTGTGGGTGTTGTGGTTTATGTGTGGTGCGGTGTATGCTGTGTGTTCAGGATTTGTAGTTTTGGGATTCTGAAGGTTCAGTGTTTGAACGTTTTGCCTTTATGGTCGTGAAATGCTAAAATTTGAGATTTGAACCATGTGTATATATATATATATATATATATATATATATATATATATATATATATATATATATATATATTCCAACTCCCATGTGCAATAATGCTGGCAGTGATACAAAGGCTGCTACCCCTCTCTCTCTAACATAATTTCAAATCCAACAGTGTAAAACTGCATGCCTGCAGCATTACTTTTTCTGTACAATCCAGAGACTAATCACTTCATTCATTCTTTCCTGACTCTGGCTCACCTCCCAGTGTCCTAAATTCATCTTCACTGTGCACAATCTTGCCATGTCTTCATAGCTGTACATGTCCATCTCTCTTGCACCATAGTTTGCAAGTTACCCTGTCTACCACTTTTACTGTAAGAGATCTCAGTTCCTTCTTTGCCAATATTGTCTACATCCTGGCCACTATTGCACACTTTCACTTATTTATTTATTTATGTATGTTTTGGCTCCTTGCAGATGACTATCAGTTGCCACTAGCTCCTGTCCTCATTCTAAGGATCTACATGACCAGACTTGGCTTCCCTGGGACCCTAAATAACCTATGTCCGGAGTGAGTGAGAAGACTGAGTTCTCTGGTGCAGCATCATACTGCTACTTGGGGAGTATTTTCATTATGCTTGAGGTTCTCTTCCCATCATATGCATCCACTAAATATCTAGGGATGAACATGCAATAAGCAATGTGCAGACACATTGTTCCTCAACTACTCACCCATCATTTCTTGCCAGTGCCTTAGATGCCTGAGCTGCTAATCCAATTCAAGTCACTAAGGCCACAGTCAGGACTTTACCCTTCTATGCCACAGCAGTGACTTACATTGCCTGTAGTTAGTGTTGTCTCTTTCTTCACAACTTACCTGACTTCACAATGCATGCCAAAAGTGCTCTTCACCATGGACTTTCAAGATGGCTGCATATTGATCAATAGCTAAATTTCAGTTCTTTCAGTGTGAAAAAAGAAATTGAGAAATAAGATCTAGTAATTCTGCCAGCTTGAGTATGTCAGCTACTGGCTAGTAAGTACACTGCCTGGATGGCACTAAAAATGAAATGTAGAGAACCTGAAAGAAAAATCAATCAGAAAAGTTGAACAGAAAATACTGAAATGGAAGAATTCTGCAGCTGTTCAGAAAAAAAATAAATCAAATGTACTCAGATCTGATTAAAATAAATGAAAACATTGATGGACTATATCAACTCAAACAACAAAAGTTTGGAAAAATTTAAAAACCTTTAGCTAGCTAATCAGATGAATTGATAAAACTGCAAAAAACACAGGTTGAAATGGAGAAAAGGCTGGCTCAGTATGAGACCTTTCAACAAGAGAAAAATGTCAGAGTTAGAAGACAGACATAGGTTCATAGGTTCATACTAGGCTATCTGCCCGAGGGCATTTATAAGCCTAGCCATAGTTTTGTGGCTTACGCCACCCCTTAGTTTGGAGAAACTATGCCCATTATTTAGCTGTGCCTCTGTCGAGCAGTGACACTGAGGTAACCCCTGGGGTGTATCTGCGATCTCCCATCCATTGGTCAAGATTCCTCTTGAACAAGGCCAGCGAGGTGCTCTGCCTCACATAAACCGGGATTTTGTTCCACAGCATAGGGAGTCTTTGGGTGATGAATCTATCCCTCCAGCACGTCCTATTAATAACCGTGTCGAGGTTTAAGTCACCCGCCTTGTGGTTCTGAGGGATCTAGATTTTTGAGATGAAGCATATTCATCAAATCTGGGTTTGACATGGCCTTGTATGTCAGGCATAGGTCACCTCTGAGTAAGCGGTGCAACTGAATATAACTGGAGTTCTTTCAGTCGTGCAGCATAAGACAGATTTTTGAGACCCTTTATCCTTTTGGTGAGGAACTTTTGTGGCCTCTCCAGCTGCTGCAAGTGTCGGGTCAGATACATTCCGAATGGGGCATTGTACTCGATCATTGGTCTGATGAGTGATGAGTATAGGGACACTATGACTTCCCTTGATCTAGATGTGAATCCCTTCATGATAAGGTGGGCAATGTAGAAGGTTTTCCTAACTACTTTAGCAATATGAGTGTCGAATGAAAGGCTACTGTCAACCTGGGTTCCCAGGTCCCTAATAACTTCTTCTGTGTTCAGGAGATTGCCACCTATATGGTAGCTAGGGGTAACCTTATTTTTCCCGAAGGGTATGACTATGCATTTTTTGGCATTTAACTTGAGGCCATGGCTCTGGCACCAGTTATCCGTTTCTGTGAGACCCTTCTGAAGGATATCTGTGTCGGATGTGTTCTCAACTACGGCGTCCAGTTTGCAGTCATCTGCGAACTTTGTCAGCCATAACCCTCCTGTGTTTGCTTGTACTTCAGAAAAGTAGATGCCAAACAAGAGTGGGCCCAGGACTGAGCCCTGTGGGACACCACTTGTGACAGGCTTAGAGTCTAACATGGCGCCAGCAACTCTGACCCTGTGGGTTCTGTCACTCAGCCAGTTTGCAACCCATCTTGTAATGTATGGGTTTACATTTAAGTTGATGAGTTTTTCAATGATACCCGAGTGGGGTATTGTATCGAAAGCCTTCGCCAGGTCTAGGTAGGCTGTATGGACTGCCTTCCCCTCGTCAATGGCCTTGGTGACTGTTTCAAAAAAGTCAACCAAGTTTAAAAGGCATGATCTGCCTTTGACAAAGCCAAACTGGGTTGGATCCAAAGTCTGCAAATTCCCTATGTCTTTATTTATGAGATCTATTATGATCCTTTCCATGGCTTTGCAGATCAGGCTTGTCAAGCTAATGGGACGGTAATTTCCAGGGTCGGTGGAGGCACCGCCTTTGTGGAGTGGGAACACAGTCGCCACTCCTGGATCCGGAGGTGAGACTAAGATTAAACAGCTGTCCTAACTGTGGGTTTAATTCCTCGTTGAGTTCATGGAGCACACAGCCGGGGACACCATCAGGTCCCATGGATGCTGTGTTCTTTGCCTTGGAGAGAGCAGTTCTCACCTGAGCGTTGGAGATGTTTGGGGGGCTACAATAATTTGGTATAGATATCTCTTCTTTAGGCGGGGAGGGTGGGGAGAAGTTTGCACTGAACCTGTCAGCCAGTATGTTGGCAATGTTTGTAGGATCAGTAATCTTCACATCATTTTGAACTAATTCTGAGCATATCTGGGAGTTTCCTCCTAGGTTTCTGACATAGCTAAAGAATGCTTTATAGTTGTCTTTAGAGTCCTTAGCTATTTTTTTCTCAAAATTAGCTTTGGATGATTTTATGAGAGCTCTTAGCTTTTTACTTATAGTGATCAGTGGTGTCTTACCTTTTAAGGATTTTGCTCTATCTTGTAGTAGCTTTCTCCTTTTATTGTAGAGTTTGTTTATGGCTGGGGTCCACCAGACTGGACGCTTGCCTTTGGTACAAAGAGTCTTTGTTTTGCTTGGGATTGCCTGATCCATGCAGCCCTGCAGGTGCTGGTAGAAGGCATTTGTAAGTGATTCAGCGGTTTGAGTAAGGGGCCTTAAAGGAGACCACACTAGTCTTTAGAAGTGTGAAGTCGGCTTTCGAGTTCTTTACTGTGGTCTTTTTCATTTGGTGGGATGAGGACCTCCAGCGAGATTAGTTTGTGATCAGATCTCACCAGTGAGGGTATACTTCTGGCGTTGAACATTGTGCTCCCATGTTCGTGATGATGAGATCAAGTATGTTCTCTCCTCTTGTGGGTATGGTGACTAGTTGTTCCATGGCATTTAAGTTTATGAATTCCAGGAACTTTTGGGCTAGAGTGTTTGGGCTTGAGTAGTGTTCCCAGTCTATATTAGGGTAGTTGAAGTCACCTAGTATGATGGTGTTCGAGATACATTTATCCTCCAGTGTTTTCAGGAAGGCCATGTGAGGTTCCTGAGTTTGCGAGGGTGGCCTGTAACATGCTACAATTTGCATAGCAGTCTTGCCTATGGTTAATTGCACCTGGATGGTTTCCGATGCATCGCGTTGCCACCAATCTTGAGGTGTGGGTGTCCTTGATGAATATGGATACCCTCCTCCTTTCTTGGTATTGTCCGGGTTTTGTGGCCGCAACGCATGATATGAGGTAAAACCTGATAGTGCTGGGGTGCTCTCAGGAGCCTTGAACCAGGTTTCTGTCACAGCACAGACATCGATGTTCTCCATACTGAGAAGGGCCTCGAGTGCGTGCATCTTGAGGTTGAGACTTCTGGCATTGAGCAGCATTACCCTTAGTTTTTTTCTTTGTTTTGTTCTAGGGTGGTAGGTTTAGAATTTGAGCCTTGCCTAAAAAAGGCACTATGGGGGTGGCAAGAGCCTTTGCCAAAATCCGGAATCCCAGGGGTGACAAGTGCAAGCCATCCCTTGTGAAGCAGCGTGGCTTGTCCAGCATGTCATCCCAGGCAGACAGACAATGGATCCCCTTTGAATGACACCAGAGTTTAAGCCAATTGTTAAAACTGATCATCTTATCTCTGTATTGTGGCATCATTCTTGGTGAAGGTAGGATACTGCTCAAGGTCAGGGTCATACCTGCCTGGGCTACATAATCAGAGAGCTCCTCTATGTCTCTTTTCATGTAGTCCAGGGAGGTACGTCTCAGGTCGTTTACACCAGCGTGGACAATGATTGAGTCGTACTTGTACCTGCTGTTGAGAGACCTGAGTGCATGCGTTATGTGGCGGATTCTAGCACCTGACAGGCAGCTTACTGTGACCTTCTCCTTACTCAGTCTGGTGAGCGGGACGTCAGTGTGTCTGACTATGGCGTCACCAATGACTAGTGCGTCTGGCATAGTGTTTGGCCTTAAGGGCTGTGACTGCTTGACACTCTGACTGTGTGGTCTATGTGATGCAGGTGTTGTGTTCTGAGGTGGTAGTTGTTTGGGTGTCTGCTTTGGTGGCCTCTGCTGTTTTGGTAGATTTTTGATCAGAGCCTCCGAGTATGTCTTTGTGTGTTTATGTGTATGATTTGAGGTTGTGATGGTATTATGTGAGACTGGGTCTATAGTGTGTGTGGTTACCTTCTCCTCCTGTCTGGTCTTGCCAGTCCTATGTTGAGAGAGCTCAGCCTCCAGTTTGGCCGTATAGTTGCATCTCTCACATGTATTTGTGTTTTGTGGGAGGAGGAGAGGGTTGTCTGTGTACATGAGGCAATTGTAACATTGCCTCAATAATCCCAGGTTCACCAGCTGAGCAGGAGAGGATATTAGCAACTGATCCCTCGACATGCTAGAAGGAATAGACAGAAAAACTTAAAGAAAGGTTTTGGGGATGTGGGTGACCGAGAAATGGGGTTTGCTTTTTTTGGGGGTATTTTCTATAACAAGAGTGCTGTATCGAGGTGATAAGTACTGTAGGAGCAAGTGCTTAGCTATACGGATAGAGAATAGTCTACTTGGGAGTCAAGTAGAGATAATTTATAGTTGGAGGATACACTAAATAGAACAGTAGTACACTTTGAGGAAGGTAGTTTTAAGGGAAAATTTGAAGAGTGAACTTTAGGTAGCCCTAATAGTTTAAATCTGCTTAACCGGCGCTGCCCTAGTGTGCAACAGTAGCAGCTCGCTTTATAGCAGGGAGCTGGTAAAAACAGGAAATGACCCAAAATGGCCAACAAATTACAAGTTGCTGCTTCTAACCACTCCTCTGAGGACAAACAAGCAGCTCAGTACTCCCCACTCCCACTGGTGAGTAAAGAAACTACCTCTGGCCACACAAGAAAATGGAGGAACACAGGAACCAAATACAAAGCCCAGGGATCAGCAAAATCTGATCACTGGAACAACTAGCAAGTAAAGTTTAGGAAAGGAGAAATATTTTTTGGTTTTTTTCAAACAGACAGGAAAAAATGCAGTAAATGCTTTGTTTTCGACTAAATTGCTATCAAAGGCTGGTACACTTGAGTGTATTAGCCTGTTAGTTACTTTTAAGCAATACTTTAGCCCACAAGTGCAATCAACAATATAAGCTCACAAACACAGGAAAATAAGGTAATAAAACAGTAATAAAGGCACAAACAGTAGTCGAAAAGCTTAAAAGATCGAAAAATGCAAACAAAAAGTTTTAAAAAATACTTATGATCAAGAAAGTTGCTTTTTCTGCTCTCTGCTGGCTTAGGAACTCTGCAGGGGACCACGAGGAGCTATGCCAAGTTCTCTAATACCAGAAAAGCCCGCCAAAGCGTGCTTTACAGCAGGGGGCTGGAAAAAACAGGAAATGACCCAAAATGGCCAACAAATTACAAGTTGCTGCTTCTAACCACTCCTCTGAGGACAAACAAGCAGCTCAGTACTCCCCACTCCCACTGGCGAGTAAAGAAACTACCTCTGGCCACACAAGAAAATGGAGAAACACAGAAACCAAATACAAAGCCCAGGGATCAGCAAAATCTGATCACTGGAACAACTAGCAAGTAAAGTTTAGGAAAGGCGAAAACTGGAGATATTATGCTCTACTGGAAAATCTGGAAGGAGCATACTGTATTAATTGTTTTACATTGCAAATAATCAACTGGACTAGTATTCCACAGTAGGACTGTAAACTGAAAGGGCACATTGAAAGCATGCTCCAAACTTGTCTATAAGAAAGCAGCTAAGACCTGTATTAGTAAAGATGCAATCATGCCAGCAGAAAGAGTTGATTCTGACAAAACTGTGGCAGAAGGGTAAAGTATTAAAAACTGGAGAGAGTAGAGTGCTTGTGGAAAATGATTATTCACTGTACACCAGGCATTAGAGAAGGAAATTTATCCCAGCAATCAATGAATGTCGAGAGACAGGTGTGAGATTCAAGCTGCTGTATCCAGCTGTCTTCAGAATATGTTTTTTTGTCCTGGAGGATTGAAGACATTTTTTAATGTAGAACAGGCTAAGGAGGAAATTCAAAGGTTTATCAAACAAAATGAGCCATTATACAGAAATAAACTCTGTTTCTCATTCATCGGACAATAAAGCTCACAGAGAGGCTTTGTCAGTGAAACCTTTTCCGATGGTCTAGAGGAAAATTCTTAAGAGACAAAAAACAGAAGTTGACTAGAATAACCAGGTGTACCCTAGACTTAACTAGAGTCTGGTATTGGGAGATGGAAATAAACAGGACTAAAACTGGGAACACTGACATTAATGAATACATGTGAGATTATAAAGCATCAATTATATTTGTGAAATATGGCAATGCAAGAAAAAGAAGCTGAGAAAGATTAGACTTTTGTTGCCTTTGTTAAACTTGTGGTTAGACTGTGAAGTATATATCCCACTTTATGTCATTAATGTTTAGAAAGACAGCAAAAGGAAAAAGTAACTAAGTAAAACAATTTTTGATCTTAAAAGTATTTGTATAAAACATTTCATGATAAAAACTGCATGTTGTATAGCAAAGCAGATTTGTGTAGTAGGTGGTTAAAGGTATCTTAAATTAGGGGCAATTGTATGTCATAATGACTTTAAAGTAAACAAGTGTTTTTTTTAGTTTTATGAAATACAGGCATTACAATTTAAAAACAGAAGAAAGGCTGGACAAAGGCAAGTTTATGTTAATATGCTGTAATCTTGTTGGCATGGAGAATGGGGTGTTAAAGTGCACTGATTATATTATATTATATTATATTATATTATATTATATTATATTATATTATAGTACAATATATTATGTTATATATAGAGTTAATATGTTTTCTCTTATTTGTGCATAGGTGAATGTCTGGATCAAAGCCTCAGGCTTAATCTAAAAACAAGTGTTTCCTGTAAGCAAGTAGGCTTGAAAAATAAGACAAAATGACGAATGACATGAGAAGTGCTAAATCTCATGCAATATTAGCTTGTGTTAAATGTTCAGTAGGACTTAAGTATGCAGCTGAAGGCAGTTGTACATTATGTTCTTATACTTCAAAGGAGATGAGCTATCTGCATGTACTAGCAATTAATCTTGAGAGTTTTGAACATTGTTTACTGAGGGAAATACAAAATGTAAAGGTACAAAGGCAAGCAGTTCAGTAAAAAATAAAGTTTGAAATTATTGGAAGTGAAAAAAAAGAGATAGCAGCTTCCCCAGCAGCCTTAATACTTTACTGCATTTAATATGACAGTATATAGTTTAGTTTTAAAGACAGCCAGTGCTGTTGTTCTTAAAACAATGCTTTCTGAAAGGATTTTTTTCAAATCTGGAAGGAAATAGTAATAAGAAAATAACAGAGAGCAATAAGTATAAGGGGCAGCACAGACTGTAATATGAGTGTTAGCACTGATAACCTTAATTTTAGGTTAGGTAATTCCTGTGAGTGCAACTATTGATTTGGTGCAATTGTTCCTACCAGAGGGGTTAAACATTATTTTTTGAAGTTGAACATAGTTTTGTATGTTTGTTCTAAGTTAATATGTTACAGAGGTGTTTGAGGTTTGTTTCATTTTTTGTTTGAGGGTTTTCATCAAAACAAAAAAATAACAAGCAACAACTGTATTAAATATCAACCTGGCAAACATTAGTGTGTGCATGTAACACAAACGTTGGAAATACACATTCAAAATATATTTAATAGGTGGGAATAATAACTTCTTATAATAATGGATACATTATCCATATTATTGTAGAATGTAAATGGCCTTACATGTATAGACAAAAAGTAAGAGTATTGAATTATATTAAGAAATGAAGAGGGCAAATAGCAAATCTGCAGGAGACACATCTGGAAAGAACTGAGCATGTAAATTTGATAAAGAAATGTTTTAAGGATGGATATTCAACAGAATAACATGGACAAGGGAAAATGGAGCAATTATACTAACTGCTAGAGGAGCTCCAATAGTGATAGAGATAGGGGAAAGATAATAATGGTAGATTTCTGGTAGTAAAGGGCTACTGGGCAGGGAAGAGGTTTATGCTGGCATGTATTCCATCAAAAGCTGCTATTATGGAGCTTAAGAAATGTTTGAGAGAAATAATCAGCTTTTAGCAGGGAATATTACTTATAGGTGAGGACTGGAACCTTATAACAGTGAGGATTTATCTGAGGGACGTAAATGGGAAAATACAGCAAGACAGGGTAAATATCTGAAGAAATTTAAGAAAATATTTGGTGTGGAAGACATGAATTCAGTACTAGAAACTGGAAGAGAAAGTTACATATTATTCCCAAGGTACAATAACTAGGCTAGACTACACATAGAAATTAAAATTCACAGGAACATATACATTTTGTTCAAAGCATTGAAACACATCCAGAAACTATTTCAGATCATGAACCAAAAAAACTAAGATAAAAGTACAGGGCAATGAAGTACACATGAGACACTGGCACTTTCCAACCTATCTATTAAAAGAGAAGATTTTAAGGAAATGTTAGTGAAAATTATCCAATGGTTATTAGGAAAGATAAGAATTTCTTCAGAAGTTGTAGCTAGTATGAAGGATAAAATGAAAATGGAGTTTAAAATAGGGTAGACATAAAATAAAAAGAGATATGGTTAAGGAATTATTTAGAAGGGCTGGCAAAGGTTAAAGCATAGTAGAATAAGGAGAATCTCATAGAACAAGAAGAGGTGTAAATGTGGAGTGGTAAAGAGGACAAAGGTTAAAGTATAGTAGAATAAGGGGAATCTCATAGAACAATAAGATGTGCAAATGTGGAGTGATAAAGAGAAAATAAATGAGTATCCAGATAATATGAACAAGTTTCGAAAGACTGCTGTTAAGCAACTGTTTTTTTTTTTTTTTTGATAATAACTCTAGAGCACAAAACCTTTTAGTTCAATGACTTGGGCAACAGAAATTATAAGGGTTGCTACCAAACACAGTGAATCTATATCAAGAAAAATAACCAGAGATCCTGTAGAGGTATTACAGATATTTTGGAAATTTTATGAAAATTTGTATAAAAAAAGAGAAATCTGGAAATGAAGAAAGAGCACAATTGGAAGTACTTGTGGAAGACTTAAGTACGCCAATGTAAGAGTTAGATGAGGCTCAGCAATTAACAGATAGGAGGAGAAGATTAAAAACAGTGATGTATAGTCAATTTGCAGGAAAGTCTCAAGGAACAGATAATATTCCTGTGGAAGTATGGAAATTAGGAGGGGAGAATATGGTAAAGATCTGGATGGTTTTGTTTTTAAGTATTTAAAAGGAGGAGAAGCACCAACATTTTGGAAGGAAAGCTATGGTGGCTGTCATACCTAAAGAAAGTAAAGAACCATCAGACCCCAGCTTCATACAGACACATTTCAATTTTAAACCATGATTATAAAGTGTTTATGATTATACTATCTAACAGAATGGCAAAGGTGTTGCCAAGAATGATAGATATATGGTTTTGTTGCAGGGAAGCAAACATTTGATATTATTACTAAACAATGATGATCCAGAGGGAAGCAGAATGCAAGAAAATACCAGTCTTGATGGTTCTTGATGCAGAGAAAGCACCTGACAGTATAAGCTGGGACTTTATGACTAGGGCAATCAAAGCATTTGCACTCCCTGATACAATTATTGTGTGCTAAACTGCAGTGTTATACTGCAATTGTCTGCTTTGTTGTGCTTGTTAAATCCAATTTTATTGCTGTTTTCACTGTTTACAAAGCTTATTAGTTAGTTCCACTGTTTAAGTATTTAGTGGCATTTTTCACTGTTTTTAAGCTGTCTGTTCTGCTTGTTCTGGTTTTCCCACCAACCAGTGTTTAATTAACTGATCTGTTAACTGTTTAAAAAATTCTTTAGAGCTTCCTTGCTAATTTTATGCTGTTTTAAACATTTTTAGTGTCTTACTGATATTTTTCTGCTGTTTTACACATTCTTTAGTGTTTTCTGCTGAAACTAGGTTAGCTAGTAGCAGTAGCATAGTCTAGATAAAGGCTTGCTGCTTCTGTAACTGTTTGTAGGGATTTGTTTGTTCTGAACACATTTTCCAGGCCATCTTTAAACAATGTTTTGTGTCTCACTGCTATTTTACTGCTGTTTAAAACATTATCTATTGTTTCTTGCTGAAACTAGAGTAGCTAGTAGCTTTTATATAGTCCAAATACAGGCTTGCTGCTTCTGGAACTGTTTGTAGTGGTCTGTTTGTTCTGAGCACATTTCCCAGGCCATCTTGGATTGGAAGAGGCCCATCTGTGCTTTTGTGAGAAAGTTGTGCTGATTGGCACCTGTCTGGTAAAGGGAGGCCAGTCTAGGGCTTGGAATAAGCATCCTCATTGGTCCTTTTGAATATTTTCAAGTTTTTTTTTTAAGTTCTGGTATCTAGGCCCTGCATTTCAGCAGATTTCTGCTTGATTGCCCATCATGCAGCACTATGCACTGCTGTGCAGTTGTGCACCAAAGCAGGACAGTCAAATTTAAAAAAACATTCCTTAAAACCCAGGTAAAAATATCCATCCACTGAGCTCTTCCATGATTGGTTCTGAATAGCCACCCCTAGTGACAACAGTTCTCAACCTAGCATTATGGACAGTTGGACTACCCTTGCTTCTCCTGACAGCATTGTTGACTTGGGTTTCTTGAAACAACTCTCTACTAATAACACACTTTAGCAAAGAGTGCAAGACATATATTTACACCATCAATCTAGAATCCATGCTCTGTCTCACTCAAAACAGTAACACGGAGGAGGTTGTCAACTCACCCACCACTACATATGCTCATAGTACCACTACTCATACACATACCACTACTCATTCAAATAGTATGCATCAAACATGTAAATCCACATGTGTAGAGATTCTCTTGAAAAATATACAAGAACACCAGAGACCTCCAAAACACAAGACTGCTACAACTAACACAGTCCCCACAGTACCCATGACACATAGCAACACCAGTGTCTCACCCACCAAGCCAGTAAGGTGTAACACTCAAAAATCAAATTTTCTTGTCATTGGTCACTCAACAGTGAGACACATGGATGTCACACTCACCAGATTGGCCAAGGAGAAAGTCACTGTCAGCTGCTTGTCCAGTGCAAGGATTCGTCAGATCATGCATGCATTCAGGTCTCTCAGCAATAAGTACCATTATGACTCTGTCATAGTTCATGTTGGTGTGAATGACCTCAGATGTATCTCACTGGACTATATGAACAGAGACATGGTTGAGCTCTCTGATATGTGTCCAAGGCAGGTATGCCCCTTGCCTTGAGCAGCATACTACCCTCACCTAGAGTGATGCCACAGTATAAACAAAAAATGACTGATTTCAATAATTATCTCAATTTTTGGTGTCATTCAAATGGGATCCAGTTCTTGTCAGCCTGGGAGGCCATGGTTGACAAACCTCTCTGCTTTTCCAGAGGTAGTTTGTACCTTGCACCTCTAGGTTTTCAGCTACTGGCAAAAGCTGTTGCCTACCCACAGTGCCTTTTTTTAAGCAAGGTCTCAAAAACAACATTACCAATGTGAAATTAACCAATCAGACCAAAATAAAGGCCCTGCTGAAAAATGCTAGGAGCTTAAATCAAAAACTGCACTCCCTGGAAGCACTTCCATTACTAGAAGATGTAGATGTCTGTGCAGTCACAGAAATGTGGTTCAAGGCCTCACAGAGCACCCTGGCCTTGCAAGGCTACAATGCCTTCCACACCTTTAGACCACAAAATGAATGTGTGACAATCAAAGGAGGCAGTGTTTCAATCTATATTACAGATAAATTCACCTCCCGCCTAGTTAGACTGGACAACTCCATGGAGTTACTCCAGGTCCAGATTATGGTGGATAAGACCCCCATTCAAATGACAACCAGTTATAGATCTTCCTCTGCGGGTCACAACACCCATAAAGCTTACTTGACCAAACTGGAGACAATCCAAATTTTACCGAACACATTGATTATGGGGATTTCAATTACCTCACCATCAACTAGGAAACCTATGCTAGCCCTAAATCACTAGTGCAAAAGTTACTTGACTTTGTTCATTCAAATGGCCTGGAACAAATTGTCCATACACTGACAAGGGGGACAAATGTGGATCTTGCCCTCACCAACATGCCAAACAGATGCACTGCCACAACTGTTGGAACGTCATTAGCTAAAACTGACCAAAAATCAGTCGCCTTCGAGCTGGCAGTAACACCAGAACTCACAAAGGGTGAAATCAGACTAAAAAACTACACCAAGGCAACTGATACCCACCTAGGTGAAGGTATAAATGCATTCCAAGCCCCAGACCAAGCTGGAAGAGGTAACTACACCGAAGCTTGCACTAAATCCCTGTACAATCACTTACATAAATGTATAAACTCAGACGTACCAGAAAGAATCAAAGCCAGAGCCCCAAGTAAAAACAAACTGCCATTGTGGACATCCAGCATCAACAAACTTTACAATCAATGCAAAAAGTTGATGTCCAAGAAAACAAAGGTAAAGCACCCTCCTCAGTCTCAACAGGCAAATAAAATAGCTTGCCAAATCCTTCAAGGGCTCCTTTCACAGAAACTTAGCAAGTACAGCCAAGTATAACTATTAGGGCTTTTACAGCTATGTATGTAACCTAAAGGGTAGGATGCAAGCATGTGCAGAACATGTGGCCAATAGTGTCACACACACTGTCCCCACAGAGATAGCAAACCTGCTAGCTGATAGGTTTGGTGACAATTTCACTCCCTTATCCCCTCCTACCTTAACAACAAACCTTCCCCCAAACTCCCCACCAACCTTCCATATCTGAAAAACAGGTCCTCAAAGCCTTGTCCAAGGCAAAAAACACAGCTACTATGGGACCAGATGACATCAGAGGCTGTCTTCTAACACAGGATAAAACATGAACTAGCATCACCATTAAGCACCCTTTTCAATCATAGCCTAACCACAAGCTTTGTTCCTGTGGAATGGAGAACAACAACAGTTATTCCACTCCACAAAGGTGGTCTACCAACAGATCCTGAGAATTACAGACCAATAAGCCTGACCAGCCTCATCTGTAAGGCCATGGAAAGTATCAGACCTTATAAAAAAGACATTGGTGATTTCCAAACCCTGAATCCTACCCAGTACAGCTTCGTGAAGGGCACATCCTGTCTGTTAAATCTGGTGGAATTCTTTGAAAATGTGACCAAGGCCACTGATGAGGGCAAATCTGTGCACACAGCACACCTCAACCTGGCAAAGGCTTTTGACACAGAATCCCACATTCAGGCTTTACCGATAAACTTAGCAAACTGAATGTAAACCCCTTCATTGTAAGATGAGTTGTCAACTGGCTCGCAAATTAGACATACACTGTCAAAGTGAGTGACTTCACTTCAACCAGCAAACCTGTTACCAGTAGGGTACCACGGGAGTCAGTGCTGGGTCCCCTACTGTTTGGTATATACTTCTTAGAAGTTCAGGTCAAAACCAAGGGGTTGTGGCTGACCAAGTTGGCAGACAACTGCAAACTATGCAGTCATTGAATCCCCAAATGATGTCAGTTTATTCCAGGAGGGTCTCATGAAGACCGACTGTTGTATTAGTCACGATCTCAAACTGAATGCAAAGAAATGCATCCTCATTCCCTTCAGCATAGACAATGTCTCCTCACACTATCAAATCAACAACAATACCCTAAGTACCCATGAAGTGGTAAGGGACCTGGGATCACAACTTGACTGCAACCTTAACTTTGACCACTATGTGTCTACTGTAGTAAGAAAAGCTCTCTACGTATCACACTTGATTAGTAAAGGCATTGCCTTGAGAACAAAAGAGGTTATAATGCCCCCTTACTCAGCACTTATCCAGCCCATAATTGAGTATAATACCCCATTTGGCATGTACTGTACCAAGCACCTGCAGTAATTAGAGAGATCTCAGAGGTCTCTAACAAAGAAGATCAAATGGCTCCAGCACGTGCCTTACACAGATCAACTAAAGTCCCTAACACTATACTCCATATTGTATGGGCTTCTTAGGGGAGATTTATGCCTGGCCTACACAGCAATCCAAGACCCAAACCTAATGAACTTGCTGCATATCTGTAAATCAAACGGGACTAGGGCTACCCATTCCAGGGACCTAAATATGGCCTGTGACTTAAATAGAACATGCTGGAGGGACAGATTTATCTTACAGCAATTGCTGCATCTTTGGAACAGGCTACCATTTCATGTGAAAAAGAGCACCTCTATGACTCTGTTCAAGAGGAACCTGGACGAGTGGATGGGACACGATAAATTCTTGCCAGGGATACAGCCCACAACCCTCCTGGACATGGGCAGTCATCAGTAAATGCAGTCTTGGGTATTGATTAGCATTTCTATGGGATTACATTGGGATGAAATGGCTAGGCTTAAAATGACCTCCGGGTCGATAGCTTAGTAATCTCCTATGATCCTATGATATATGAAAGATTGGAGCAAGATTTAAAGTGGGACGTTATCTGTCTGATAAATTGTGTCTAAACAGAGGAAACAGGGAGGTGGGTCCTCTTTCTCCTTTATTGTTTGATTTATATTTAGAACCACTTTCAAAGAAAGTAAGGGACTCAGAAAGTGAAGGATATAATTAGCATGGTAATCAAGAAAAGTTAACTTTATTTGCAGACAATATTATTTTTACCTGATAAATCCAGAAAAGGACATTTCAGTGTTGTGGAACTTTCTGAGACAGTTTCAAGTCTTATGGAGATACAAAATTAATGAAGATAAAACAAACATGAAAGTTATGTACCCATACATGAATTGGTTCAGCAAGTCCCATATTTATTGGAGCACAAGAACATAAAGTATTTAGGAGCATGGATTAAAAAGGCTTCTGTTATGGCAGGTAAGGATATGTGGGAAAAGAATAAACAAAAGATAATACAAAAACTGAGAAACTCTTTTATTTATGGATATGGATAGTAAGATACAAGTAGTGAACATGTTTTTAGTCCCTTTATTTTTATGCACGTCAGGAATATTTTTATCAACCAGAGAAGTCGTGGACAACAGTTAATAAAGTGTCAAAGGGATTTATCTGAGAGGAGAAGATGGGAAAGGTTAAGTGGAATAAGGTTTTGGATTACATCATTTGATGCAATATTTTAGAGCTACACAATTAAAGCTCATATATATATATAACACGGGCAGAAAGTTATGATTTACAGTGGAAAGGGATGATGATAAAATGGAAATTCAAAAAATAAGGAGAAAGTGGGATTTTGGATGCAGTTCCTTAAGAAGAATAGCAACAGCCATATAGAATATTATGTCCATGAAGTAGCAGAAGGTATTCTAAGAACTATGCCAACACAAGCATGGAGAAAGGAGATTTTGCTGATAGTGATGACTGCAAGTAGGAGTACAGAGAATAGACAAGGGGAACTGGAATTCACTGGAGAAAACTGGCAAAGGAAGCAAGCTATTGAGAGCAAATAACTAGAGAATGAAAGGTAATAGAATGGGGGTTAGGCCAAGAAGAAATTTGGACTGCAGGTTAGAGAAGACCTTCTTTACCAGGGATTGATGTCTGAGTACAGGCAAAGAAAAACAGACAGTGGAATTCTAACTGAAATACTTGCACTGGTAAGAGTTTTTAGTTGAATCTAGAACAAAAGCTGCAGTTAAAAAATGGATAATTAGTAGGGCAGATAACACATTGCACAATTACTGAAAGATTGGGAAGAGAAACTGGATAAGCAATTTAAAAGGCAACAATTGGCAGACATATGGTTGTCTCCCAAGTATACAACAATGTGTAAAATGTTTATTATTTACCTATTTATGTCTCCCAATATGCAACAAAGTCTAGAAGGTTTAGGATTTTTGTTTGTGTTTGTATGGGTAATTTTATATCCCAAGCAGACTCCAAAGAATTTTTCCTCACATAGATGTCAAACGTTGAAGGTGTGATGGGGAAGAGAGAGGTACCTGGGAGCATATGTTTTTAGAGAGTAATGAGTTGGCAGATTTCAAAACTTCCCTGCAACATACTCTGTCAGAAATATTGGGTGAGCAAATGGGTGTAACTAAGGAAATTATGCTTTTGAGCTCGGACACAGGACCTGAATTATCTACATTCGGTAAGGCCTTGATAAGTTTAATTCTCATGGCTGCCAAAAAAAAGCAATTACTAGAAATCAGGAAATCAAAGTCTAAACCAAATGTATTTGAAATATTCAAAAAGAAGTGGAAGTGGGATCTTCAGAAAAGGGAGGGAGCAGATTACATAGAAATAAATGGAAACTGTGTGAACAATACATGCAGAATAATGTTCTGGAGGAGGAGTAAGGTTTAAGGCAGGGACTGAACAATTTATGTAATGGCCATATGATAGCTATAAAAAATAAAATATTTAATGCACAATGTATGTAACTGGAAACATGTTAATATAGTTTGTTTTCTTTTATATAAATGTATGCCTGCCTGTGCCATAAGTGATATTTTAATAAAGGTGTTAAAGAAACCTGAAAGTACAAACTGTAGAACATTTGTCAGAAGTAAAGGCTGGACTTTCACAATATGCTTTTTAGGCATTTTCAGGTAAGTACAGGTTATGTCATGAATAACATTGTTCACTATCAATAAAATAGTCATCTTATCTAATGGTAAGCAAATATAAATATGTGAAATAAAGAGACAACTTTATCTGAATAAAAAGTGCCCTTCACTACCATCCCCTGCATTGACACATTTGCTAGTCATTTTCTCCAAGACCCATAACTGCCATGGATGGGAAGTACCAATGTTACTGCTTTAGATATACTGGAAAACTTTGTTTTCTGCAGACATCTTAACCTGTATCTCCACTTGTCAACTAGTGAAAAATCCTTCAGGGTTCTAACTTATTATATTCCATACTCTAAAATGTTGTAATTTCTGAGTACTTCTCTGTATTATGGTATCATATAACTTATTGAAAAGACAATGCAGCACAGTCTCAGCTACTTACAATACCAGGAGATGGTGCACAGCATTTCACTATAATAACTAAACTGACTACAAACATTACACAAACCTGATTTTGATTCCTACATAATCTTGTTGCTCCTATGTAATGTAGAGAAAGCTGTTTGGACTAAAGCTACCAGGTCGTCCATACAAAAGACGTCATTTTGTTTGCTGTGCTTAAGCAATGTACTTTATAAGTAGAAATGACTTAAAATAATTTCCTAGAAAGTCCTAAACAGTTGACAGGCATGGAAAAAAAGTTGACAAATACTAGGACTATTGTAACATTCTGGAAATGTAATCCCTAAACTCACAGATGTATTTAATACATTAATTAGCTAACCTAAAAATTGATTAGGGACTACAAGCAGCCATATTTCTATTTCTAGAAACAGTTAAGCATGTTGTTGCAGGTTGTGATAGGCTTATGGCTAAAAACTGGTATACCAAAAGATATAATAGCAAGGTTATTTATTACACTTGAGATTTTGTAAACATTACAAGAAACAGGTAGCTGATAGGCAATGGAAATAAGAAACACAAAGGATTATTGAAAATGAAGAGGTAATGGTCATGTAGAACTATCCCATACATGAAGCTAAAAGCTATAAGCAAACAGACCAGACATTGGTAGTTCAAGAGAAAAAGCAGCATTGGATATCAAAACTGCTAGACTCAGCAACTACAGGGTCCTCCTGTTCAGTATAGGTTCTCAGCTGGAAGGTGAATTTGTTGCTAATGACAGGTGTGGTCACATGTCCAAATGTGGTGCTTGTAATTTTTGTTGATTCATAAATGAGGGTCCAGATGTGGTCATTTAACAGCATCACAGGGTTTTCCCATGCCCAAGTAACTTTAACTGCAACTCATTTGAGTTATTTATGCCACTACATCTAATTCCTGTTCAGCATACTACATGGCAAAGACCTGGGGCAAACTAAAGAAGAGAATACGGGAAAATTATTACTGCATCAAGTCCATGGATATGACAGATACTCTTTTAAAAATTCTACTGTTTGTAACAATTTTAATAAATTTCCTTTTTCTTTATTTTAGACAAAGTTACACATGATGTGAGGGGAGGAATGAGTTTGGAAAACAGGCTTGCTATGCAAGAAGTTGCACTGGCAGAGTTTGTTGAACAGTGATAGTGAATACTGACGTTGCACCAGGGTTGAATTATTTCATTTTTGTTACACCAATTCTCAGGAAATGGCATAACAAGCTGACCTAATGACTGACTGCTTTTGTCCCACTCCACTTCCTTTATTAGTTTGGTTCAGTAGGGGATGTTTATTTTCTGAAGAAGCTCATATTCTTGTGAATGAAAGTTCTCAATAAACTGGTGTCTTTGATCCTGTAGTATTTTGGTGTCCTTTGTAGTTTTTTGATCATTATTTTCAAACAACTTCCACATTCATGGACCTCTTTTTGCAGTAACTTTAATAAAACTCTGCTTGAGGAATGGTGTCCATTCCCATCAAGGTATGTAAAAAAAAATAAACATTTCCAGAAATTAAACAAAGCAGTAGTAGACAAACATCTGAGTTACAAACCATAATGGTGTTACAGTTAACAGTCAGATTATTTGATAAATAAACTACTGATAATGAGATTATGAAAGTACATCCTGGCAATCCCTTGCCTGCTCAATATAAACATCATCTTAGATCTCCCCCGAGGATATCATCATCATAATCAACCCCCACTTTTCCCATTTTCTACATGGAGTTGGAGTGTAATGTCACTTGTTGCCATCTCAACCTATTCAATGTCACTCTCCTACCTTCTTCAACATTCATGCCTGACTGTTGTAGGTCTTCTCTCACACAATCCATTCACCTCTTTCCTGGATGACATCTTTTTCTCTTGTCTTCTTCCTGTCTGTCACAAACCTTCTTCATCAGATTGTCTTCTGCTTTCCTGTACATATGCCTGATCCACCAAAATCTGTTCTCTTTGGGATTTCAAACCACCACAGGACTGCCCAAATAAGCTTTCTTAGGACCTCGTCATATGCTTTTTCCAAGTCTAGGAATGTCCAGTTGGACTCTTTCCTCATTTCTAGCTTCTTCTCCAATATCTGTCTTATTGCAAGCATTAAGTCAGCTGTATTGCATCCTGATCTTAATCCAAACTGCTCATCTCCCATCTTACTTTCTACTACTCTGTGTATTCAACGATCACCCTCTTCAGAAATTTCATGTAGTGTGACAGGAGTCTAATACCTCAATACTGCCCACAGTTGTGAATGTCCCCATTGATCCTGAGCACGGGCATTAGTATAGCTATTCTCCAGTCATCTGGGACATGGTTTTCTCTCCATACTGCTATGAATACCATCAGGAGCCATTTCTCCCCTCACCCCATCTTGACTGTATCTGCTGTGACCACATCTGAGCCTGATGCTTTCCTTGATTTCATTTTCCTTAGTGCAGTCATTACTTACTCTAGGGTGGACTCAACCTCTTCTTTCATTGTAGGCTGTGCCTGGGGCAGCACAGCGTCTGTGGGGTTTTCTTCATTCAGAAACTGCTGGAAGTGCTCCTTCCATCTGCCTTTGATGTTCTGTGGACTGGTGAGCAAGTTGTTGTCATCCCTTATGAAGGGTGACTGACTATCTTGACTATCTTCTTTATCTTTCTGCCTTTCTCTTGCATCCTGATGGAGTTTCTTTGTACCATCCACTGTGTCACTTTCCAGAAGCTGGTAGAGTGCCTCTGATGTTCTGTAGTCCTCACACATGATGTTTTGAGATGCTGCCATTCTTCTTCAATTCTACCTATTTGCACTTCTTCTTTTGGTGATAGAGCCCTGAGTAATTCCCTGAACTGTTGTGCTTTCTCTCCAGTCAACTTTCAGGTCTTCAGTCTGGTCTCTGTTAACCTTACAGCATTCTCTGACCACTGCTAGATGTTGATTGTGACTGTGAAGAAATTAGACACAGTCATCTGTGCTAGTATGCCTGGCTGAGGTTTTGCACATAATTTCAGATTAACCTACGTATTACATGCCAGCATGACTAACTATGATATTGTAAATAGGCTCTTACATATTAATTATAATTTGTTTGTATAGAATGTTTTAAAGACTTGAACAGTGTCCTTTTACATTTCTAACTGTGCATGTTTCTGAAGAAAGATTCTAAAGGCAAACTGTCTCAGATTCAGCTGATCTGCAGATGATGTAATTGAAATATTGACAGTTGCTATGTGTTGCTCTCAGAAGCTGAAAGACAGGAAAACTTTAGTAAATAGCCATTTGTTGATTTTCAAAATATGAAATGAAAATTAGAAGTGGAACAGTTGTGACAGTTAGGCTAGTCTATAAAAGAGCCTGCTGAAGACAGTTAGTTGTCAGTTGCAGTTACAGCAGTGACAGTTTCAGATGTACTGAGCAGTAGATGCCTAAAAAACTCACCAAGAACTGTAAGCCTGTCTTTGCTCCGTTGTAATAATTAAGTTTAGATCAGGGACACTATTCTTTAGTCAGGAAATTTTTTAGTCAGTTAGGAAAGTATAACTAATCAGCTAGATCAGTTAGAGTTGTTTCTAAATGTTGGATTTCTATCTTTCAGTATTGATCTCATAGTGATTGAGTTCTGTTTGTTTATTGGAAATTACTGTTTTATATTTTTAATCATTTTGCTCATTATTAAATATTTTTATTAATTTACATTGTGGCTGGTCAATCAGTGTTTTCTTTAGTGATTTGAGAGTGCTTATACTTGCCTTGATAACTTCCCAGGTTACTCCAAAAGCCTAGCTTCTTAGGTCATTTGCTAATTTTCATAATTGGACACTCCCCCTTTAAAGGGCATGAAGACACTCTGATTGTTGACAGTATTGCCGTATTATTTTGGGGAAGGAACACAGTCGGAAATCTGTGTTAGGCTTTCCCAGATGTGTTTGCATGTGTGAGATTTAATTTATTTAAGTGTGAGTATATCAGAGGTCTTAAACTGGGGCACATTGCTCTGGAATGCATAATAAGGAGTTACATTAGGGGTGAAAGAAGTATACAGTCCAGTCCCAAATTATACAGCATGTTCCTTTTGTGCTCTTAAGGAAAAACTGTGAAATATTACTCTAGTTTAAGTGGCAGTCTCACAATGGAGTCAGTGGTGATGATTGAAGCTCCTTGGTTACTGACCCAGAACAGTAGGAGATGTCACAGTGGCAACCAGTGGGTTATGCAGTGGGACAACTGTTTCACTGTTAATGACTTTGCAATTGCTTATTCTACCCCACTGCCCTGTCCTTTCTAGGAAAATGAGTTGCATGTTGGCCATTTTTGTATGTGATCTTGTGACTGTTTCTTTTTCTGAACCATGTATTGGCTATCATCAAGCCATTTGCCAGACAGAAGTCTAGAATGGCTTCTCCTTCTTTATTCCTGTTACCCCACCTATGTGGACTGAGACATTCCTCATATCCTGATCTGTCTGCCCTAATATGTGCATTCAAGTCACCCATTACCAACACTAATTCCTGTTGTATTGCTTTATCTAGCATGCTTGCAACTGCTGTCTGAATGCACTCTTTCCCACTATCACAACTCTACTGTGAGGTCTAGGCTGAGATTATGAATACTGTCCTATCATTACACTGGAGTCAGATTCCCATGAGTCTTTCACTAATTCTGATGGCATCCCTCATTGTCTTCTGAAGCTTCTCCCTCACCAGTTTCCACACAATTTCTAGCCTGTCCACCTCCAGAGCAGTAGAGTCTGGATCCCAAGACAAGTATCTTTGCTGCATTGCCCTTCCATCTTGTCTCCTGGATATACAGAATGTCCATTCTCCTCCTAAACATCATCTCATCCACTTCCATGCCTCGCCTTGTCAGGGAATGTATATGTACTCTCAGTTCATGTTGGCAGGTTGATTGGTTTTGCATCCAGCTCTTGCTCAGCAAAGCTATCCCAGGTAACCCAAACAGGGCAACTGAACATCAGCCAGCCAGTAGCTTATTGGCCCAGCGCTGCTAGGCTTTTATGGCAGGCATACACTGACCAATAGGGGTACATGCATCCCTCCCTCCACTAGCAACTCATGCTGTCCTGGTTTATCTAGTAGGTCCTGCATCTTCTGCCTGAATGCACACTTTTTCTTGCTATCACAAAGCATAGCATCAGTCATGTAAGACTAAAGAACTTATACCAAGCTGACAAAAAGTCCATACTGTCAAACCATAGTTCTACATTTTACTAGACAAGTAAAAAGTGTGGTGTTTCATCAGCTGTAGCAGCACTGTATCTAACCTAGATAGCTAATGGGCCTTTTCATGCAAATACAAGGGGAAGCCTATACTCCATGTTTAAGTACTAAAAGTAAAATTAAAAGAACAAAAATACAGACAACAAAGAATGAGGAAGGTTTGTGCTACAGAAGTAAATTACTAGGAAAGAGAGGTGGTCTGGAGAATCAGCAAAAGGGAATGTAGAAAAACAGTCAGATCTAAAACCTCTGAAACAGGTGAAGGACAAAGAAATGATAAAGAATATTCTAATAATAGGTAGCTCACTCACTATAAGGAATTAAATAACTGGGATAACAAATTTAGATGATCAAGGAACAGTAAAAGCATTAGCAAGGTTATCTAAAAGCAGATAATGCACTCTTTGCAAGTAAGAAAAAAAAAGATCTTTAAAATGAGTGCTTAGAATATACGGTATACCCCTCACATGTTCCTAATGCAAGCACAAAAAGAAAGGACAGTTAGGGATACTGTTTCCTGTATATACATTGATCCATTAGGCTCCCATTTCATTTCATTATTTTATGATATTTCTTTTTTCTTTACGTCTTATGGAGTACAAGCAGAAAATAGCTTAACATTTACATGCAACTGGAAAGAAGCAAGGAAAATGAGACTGGATACTATAGTTGTTTTTTCAATTATTTTAGGAAGTAGTGTATTGCTAAAGCTAGGTTTGGAAAATGTCTAAAAAAGTGTTGAATTTAAATAAAGTAAAACTTATAAAAGGTGAAAACATATACAGAAAATAGATGATAAAGATGATAGATGTAATGTTGAGAAATGCCACAGTTTTCAGAGATAACAGATGGGAATAATCGACAATAATAAAGGCATGCAAGGTTCTTATTGTGGAGATTACAGAAACCAGTGAATGACAGAATAGAATGAGATATGGAGTTTACAAATTACTGATAAAAGAAGACATGTAGAAAGGGGAGGGGTAGCAATCTATGTGAAGCAGAACATAAAACGTAAGTTACTAGAGGCCAATGTTGTTTTTCTTTTCATGATTTCCTTACATTTTCTGTTCAACAAGTAAGTTTCTTTTTAGTAAAATGAAAGTGAAGAAGTAAGTCAGTGGTTTGAAAGACAGCTGTATAGAAGATGAAAGAAAAGAGAAAAATTAAAGTAAAAGGGTTACAGATAAGGTAGACCGGAATCATAGGGAATATGAATGGAGCATAAAAATCAAGGAAATAAAATAAGCTATTGAAAAGTAGAAAGAGTGCTTTTTATTTAGGCAGCATACAACATACATGGAAAGTCTGAATTCTGACTTGTAGCATTAAGCAAAGAAGGTGACATATGGGAAATGGAGGTGAATCCAGGCACCCCCCCCCCCACAAACACACACAAATACATACACAGACACAAACAATCTGTCATCATTTTAACAGTATGGTTTGCAGTCAACGAGGTATAGGTTAGCCATCAAGCAGAAACATTATATTGGACTATAGACATGTAGATTGCAAGGACCATGAGAATATGTCAAGGGAAAATGAAGAGGTGGCATTTTGCTGAGGGACTGTATCAGTTCTGTTATGAGATTAAGAAGTCTGAATAGAAGACTAATTAAAAAAATAAATAAAATGAAAGAATTCCAATATTATTTAACATATTATGGATGCAGTAAAGTCAAAGGGAATAACTTTCAAACAGGTAATGTCACTGGGTGAAAAGCATGGACAAGAAAATATGGAAGTAAGGAAATGTTTTCTTTTTAAAGAAGTAAGGCATGCAAAAACAAGATAGAAGACAAATTTGGCAGTTAGGGATAAAAAATGTGAAGAAGTATTTATTTAGGAGCATTAGAGAACATTTATTTGTATTTTATTTTACATTTGTTTACCGCGAAAATCCAGCTGGACCAGGTCCATTTTCAGTGGATGCTCGGGGAGAAAAGTTCCACAATTACGATATAGTAAGAAGTTAATACAATGAGAAATATACAAAATGGGAAGACAGTAGATTACTTACAAGCAGAGATATTCGATAATTTGTTCACAATAGTTAACAGGCATTGCAGGACTGAAATACAGTTAGATTTCTAGTAAGAGAGAAGTACAAAGACCAATGTGGCTTATTCTAAGAGTATGTATTTCTATGTGTATAGAATACTGTGAATTCTAGACTGGAGTTGTTTGGAGGAGGAGAAGAGAAGGTATAGAGATTGTCAAGTGATACATGGGCAGATCCAAGATGTCCTGAGATGAGATTTGAGTAATTTTATGAAGTTTGTGTTTGTTGTTATGGAGATTACATTAGTGGGGAGATTGTTCCATTTTTTGGCTATGATGTGGGAATATAGGGCTTTACCTGCAGTGTTGTTAGCAGTAGTAAGACTGAGGAGAGGTTTATTGGATGAGCGGACAGGGCAACTGGAAGAGTGGGAGGTTAATAGCTGCTTGAGGGCTGGAGTTTATTCTGGGTAGTTTCTGATGTTAAAGGCGCAGGTGAGTTGTTGTTAAGCTAGTAAGTTAGGAAATTCAAGCCACTGAATTTCTTTTAGTAATTGGCAGTGGTGCGTTCTAAAGGGGGAATTGTTGGCAAATTTGGCAATTTTGTTATAGCATGACTCTAACTTGTCCAGATCTGATTTTTTAGTATGGGTTAGGATTGGTGCATAAGTAAGTGTTGATAAAAGGTGAGTTTGAGCTACGGTGATTCTTGCTTTATCTGTGAGATAGTTTTTGTGCCTGTAAAGGGTTCCCATTTTTTTGTGAACTTTCTGAATGGTTTGTGCTATGTGTAGATCAAATGATAGGTTGTTGTCTATTTCAACTCCTAGGAGTTTTGTGTGGGTGGATGGAGAGATGATAGTGTCATTCCTAGATGAGATAGAGAAAGTAGAGGGGGTAGATTTTGTTTTATTAGGGGTGAACAGTAGAAGTTTGGTTTTGTTGGGGTTAAGAATAAGTTGGATGTCAGTGATCCAAGTTTCAATAGCAGAGAATGATTCTTGGGCTAGTTGTTGTAGGGTGTTGACAGATGAGGCTGCACAGATAAGAGTGGAATCATCTGCGTACTGAATTAGTGAGGCTTGCTTGGAGGAGGTGTATAGATTGTTTGTAAAGACGGAGAAAAGTAGTGGGCCTAATACTGAGCCTTGTGGTACTCCTGGTGAGTTAGGGAGAGGAGGGGATCGTTCATTGTGCCATTGTACATATTGTTGTCTGTCTGATAAGTAGCTTTTGAACCAGGAGATAGTAGGGGAAGTAAAGGATAGAAAATGAAGAGCATCCAATAGTTTAGGGTGTGAGACCATGTCAAATGCTTTAGACAGGTCTAAAGAGGTAGCAGATACACATTTGTTGTTTCTATGATGATTAACCAGACTGGTGAAGGAGAGAAGAGCAGAAGTTGTACTATGGTGAGGGCAGAATCCATGTTGGGTGGAGGAGAGAAGATTGTATTCAGGAATTGCATAACCTGTTAGTGTATGCATTTCTCTAAGAACTCAGATAAGGAGGAAAGAATAGCTTTAGGCCGATAGTTGGAAAGGTCATTAGATTTACCACCTTTGTGAAGAGGTACAATGCAGGATATTTTCCACAGCTGTGGCACATAAGCTAGGGAGTCAGCTGCTATTTTTTGGAAGTTAGCAGGTGTACCGTCTGCTGCTAGTGTGGTAGGTTTTAGTTTGAGGAGGAGGCTTCTAATTTTAGATGTAGGGACAGGTGAGAGAGAGAAGGATGGTTGGTTGGTAGAGTTGCTAGGAGTGTTCCCAGCAGTTGAGGCTTGTGAGGTATTAACCTTTGTTAGTTGGCTGGGCAGAGTTTGGATTGAGTTTATGAAATGACAGTTAGGCTGGGAAGCTATATCTTTGCTGTTAGTATATGGGGAGGTGGGGATGGGGTAGCAAGTGTTCCAGGTTTTAGTGGGGAGTTGATACTTTGCCAACATTTTTGGGGATGTTTTGAGTATTTGTTTTGGAGACCTAGGAAGTAGTTTTGTTTGACTAGTTTGGTTTGTTTTTGGCTAGTTTCCTACGTTGTTTATACTTTTGCTTGGTATGATCAGAGTTTTCTTGTTTCCATTGCTTCCAGGCCTTGTCTCTGGTTTTTAGTAGGGCTCTTGTGTCCCTACTTAACCATGGAGCATAGTTTGATTTGGTTTTTATCTTTCTTATTGGTGCAATGGAATTTAGAACTGAGATAAATATATTATTAAAGTAGTCTACTACCTGATCTAGGTGTAGGGTTTTTAGAGGCTGCCACTTAAATTGCTGTAGAATGTTGTTTAGGTTATCTGGGGTTAAGTTAAGATCATCCCCGATGTGTCTATAGGTTATGGGTTTAGGAGTATTGGTTCGTTTCCTAAGGAGAAAAGTGGGGAGATGGCCACTGAGAACATCAGTTAAACATCCAGTCTGATAGTGATGTTTGGGGCTATTTACTAGTGTCCAATCAATAATGGTTTGTTTATGTTTTGTTTTTGTCTATTCTGGTGTGTTCTTGAATTAGATGTGTGAAATCATAGAAGTTAATATTGTTAGTGGGGTTGTTGGAGTTGCAGGCTTGCCAGTCAGTATTGAGGTCACCTAATACAATTGTTTCTTGAGGGGAGTTTTATTTCAGCCATTGAAGGATTTTTTCTATAACTGGAGAGTTATTTCCAGGAGGAATGTAGCAGCAAAGGATGATAATCTTTTTATCGTTGTTTATTGGTAGGATAGAGCCTATGGTTTCGACGTTTTGAAATGTTGGCAAAGGGGTATGAAATGGCTAGAGGTTTATTTCATTTCTGAACAGAATTGCAACTCCACCACCTTTCCTATTTTTTCTATCTATTCTTAAGATGTTGTAACCTGATGGTAGAATTTCATCGCTAGGGATATGTGGTTTCAGCCAGGATTCGGTAATGGTTAAAATGTCAGGGGAGTAATGAGTAATAAGAGCATGCAGATCTTGGAGTTTATTGGAAATACTTCTTATATTGATATAGAGATCAGACTGAGCTCTATTAGGGAGGTCAGTGAAGGAAGGCCCTGGGTTTGGGTGTATGTCACCAGCGATAAGGATTATTTTACTGGGTTTGACTATGTGTTTGATAGCATAGGTAAGGTTTGAGAGGGATGTTAGAAGTGTACAGCATAATACTAGTGTTAAATAGTGTTGGATAGACTGTAAAGTTTATGTGGGAGTTGGTGTGTTTTCCAGTATGTGTTGTATGGAATGAGGTGCTGTCTAGGGGTAAGCTAGTTTGTATGGCTGTGATGTAGGAAAGGGAGGTGAGAGCTAGTAGGAGCAAGGGTAGTAGGACTTGCATAGTAGTTTATTTTGGAAAGGTTTAAGTAGTGTTTGTTGCTGTGAGGTGGAGTTGAGGTAGTATTGTGTATGTTCTAGTATGGGTGTGGGGTTAGAATAGGATTTACTGAGAATTAGCTAAGACAGATGATTGAAGGAGGAAGTATGTCAGGTGACTAAGAAGAAGTATAAGTTCAGGTGCAGTGGGGGTGGGTGGAATTTGGGGGATGGGTAGGGGAGCGGAGTGAGCCCGTAGGTATATATTATGTTCAGAAATCAGTAATATATTAGAATTGCAAGTTTCCATGTATATAGTTCACACACACCTCTTACTATATATACTACCTCTAGGGTCGCACTACAGTGGGGAAAATGCAATATATAACTTTCGGTGAAATGTGTTTCAGTGAATTGAGTTTTCAGTGAATTGAGCTTTCAGTGAAAAGTGCACACTAATTTGACTTTCAGTGAAATGTGCATTCAGTGAAATGTCCTAGACTCATATATATATATATATATATATATATATATATAAAGAAACACAGTCCCCAAGGAAGATAGTACATATAATATAACTCCACTCTTCAATGTGTTTCGTATACTCTAGTATGGCATCCACAAGAAATGTCCTAGTAGGCGTAGTAAAAATAATCCAATTTATTAGTTGGTAAAAAAGTGAGCGCTTTCGCAGAGATCACCTCCGCTTCATCAGACAATACTGAGCTAGGCTCATAAGCTTATATAGCTCAGTTAATCAATAGGACATTTCTTGTGGATGCCATACTAGAGTATGTGTTTCTTTATATTCCTGGGACTGTGTTGTATATATATATATATATATATATATATATATATATATATATATATATATGCACACACACACACACACACACACACACACACACACACACATACACACACACACACACACACACACACACACACACCTAAGTGTGTGTGTGTGTGTGTGTGTATGCTAGCTTGAGTCATACCACACCTCCAAAACCTGGATTCAGTTATTTATGTGTTGTTTTTATATGTATCCAGGGAGAAATGCCATGTGTGAATAAGTTTCATATACATAAACTGTGTGAGGTAGGGGATATTATTATCTACATATACATGCAATATCTGTTTCCAGTCTGTATCTAAAAGTGTACAGTGGAGTAGTTTATCCCATTCAGCCCCAATAGGGTTATATTACATACAAGTTATAAACTTATATAATTGTCTAAGTTTAGGTACAGTAGATGATCTCTTGGTCTAATATGCATCTCCCCTACCATTCTGTATCCATGAAGCCCACATAATATCTATCAACTTAAAGGTTTTTCCCAGTACATGATTGGACTTCTAAATGTTGCCACCATGAAGATTATGTACATTAGTATCCTTCTGCTATATCACCTATAGGAGGTAAATACTATATTTTGTAACATCCTATATATCTATGACATAATGTATCCATGTTGTTATTCAGTTTTCCAAACAATTACATCATCACTAATTTCTGTCCTGAAGGTAGCCCCTATTCTACTCCCTATCATTACATCATCATTAATTTCTATCCTGGAGTTAGCCCCTATTCTACTCCCTATCATATACATGTATTTGTCTTCTTCTGTACCTGCTTCATGTAAAATCTCTACTCAAGCCAGTCTTTCAACCCCCTCCTGGGTCCCACACTTTGTTCAACATAGTCTATGTGTCACGAACATTATGTTGCAACATTACATAAATCTCCACATCAAACCATATAATGTTCTCCTTTATCCTTGCTTGTAAATAATGGTCTACCACAACTACTCCATATACTCATATGTTAGTTATATCCCTCCCCCTTATTGGAATGTCTTGTACATTTCATTCATTTAAACTCTCTGTCTCTGTCCCTGCCAAAGGTAGTCAAAGATCCTTTTTTGTATAGACATCACTGCCTTCAACCAAAATTCATGAGGAAGGTGCCTCATAACAAGCAATACCTTTGATAAAAGAAGCATTTTAACAACTTGTATCTTTGAAACTGATGCTAACATGAATTAACCTACTAAGTAATATCCCACCTTATAAGGGTTTGGTATTTAATTCTGTCATCTTTCCCATGTGAAATGATAAGTGAATTCCCACATAAACACATTGCTGCACTGCTCATATGGGACAATGCTGCCATCTGCTCTGAACTCATTTTGATTGTTAGTAGCAATACAACTGAGTTATCATTAACTTGCAAACCAGACCATTCTGAAAACATTTTGATCTGCTCAGGACAGGCAGCAGTGTAGATTTGGGTTATCTGCAAATTGAGATGTTAAATATGCATTTACTCTCAAAAAGGTGTTTGTATGCTATACTGAGAAAACTTATTATACAAATCCATATACAGTGCATTAATAAGAATAAACCAATATGGGCAGCCTTGTCTAGTATTCTTATGGAACTTCACAAGGTTCTGACAATGCACCATTAGTACCCACCCTGGCTCCAGGGTTAGTATAGGATAATCTACTTTCTTGAATAAAAGATTCTGAGAAGTCATATTGTGATGGATTCTCCCACATAAAATTCAAGTTTACTAAGTCAAAAGCCTTTTGGAAATCTATCGATGCTACTATTGTTAATTTTACAGCTTGCTTGAGTGTCTACAAGTTTTAACCAGAACTTGATCAGTTATGGCCCACCCCCTCTGTGTTTGATAAAACCCTTACTGATAAGAACATATAAATTCCATAATTAATGTTTCCAGACCTATGATCAAGATGGCTGCCGACTAGTTTAGTCCCTACTCCTTGAGCTCCTCACAGCTATTTAACTTTTGTTTTTTTTACAACTTTATACCAATCTTTTTCCTCAGTTTTTTTTACTAAAAGATTTTATAAATCTTTTACTACGAATCTGGATTATTTTTTACTCTGGACTTCTTATCCTGGGATTTATTTTACCTCAGAACAATTTTGTTCTCTCTGCTGCTGGGACACCTGCTGCTCCAGTCTATTCCTGGTTCCTGAAATCCTGTCAATTGCAGTTCATCTCTGGGCATGGCTACAAAATCCGACTCCATGGAGACTCAGCCTACAAAGGCCAAATTTTCTTCAATGCTCTCTCCTGAAAAAGATTCCAGTTCAAAAAGACTAAGGACATCTAAACAACCTACTGAAACTTCCAAAGTAAGTAATAAAGACTTAAATGATTCAAATTTCCTTTTAGACAAACTAAAAGTAGCATTAAAGCCTATCCAAAGTGCTATCCAAAACTTTTCAGAACAATTTGCTGACTTTAGTAAAACTTTAAAGCAAATAAATGATAGAATGGATATGATTGAAAACAGAAATTCAGCTTTAGAGTTAAAAACAGATTCATTGGAAAGTGACCTTAAGTCTAAAGATAAGATTATTTCTGAAATACAAGCTAAACTGTTGGATTTGGAGGCCAGGAGTCGAAGAAATAACATCATTATTCGTGGTTTGCCTGAATCTTATGACAATAAAAACTTGCTATCTGTGACTAAGAATATCTTTGAAACATTGTTAAACTGTGAAACATCTTCAAAGTCTATAATTGTAGAGAGAGCACATAGAGCATTACGTGCAAAGCAAGATTCTTCCACACCAAGGATTATTTATACTAAGTTATTAAACTTTCAGGATACTTTCCAGATCCTGGAAACAGCTAAAACTAAAAAACAGTTCATATGGAAGTCTCACAAACTATCTTTTTCCCAAGATCTTCCTTCTCAAATTAAACTAAATAGACAAAAACTTGCACCCTATTGTGCTGACTTGATAAAAAGAGGGATAAGATTTCGTATGTCCTATCCAAATACTTTGTCTTTTACAGTTAATGACAAAAGGTTTGTGTGCTCAGACCCCAAAGATGCTAAAGACATTTTTCTTAAAACATTTAAAAAGCTTCCTGACACTGTATCATAATATGTTACTGTCAATGGAATACAAAAGTGTTATTTTTCAGACAATATTTATAATATAGGATGTACATGTCTGTTATGACCTAATCCTATTTTACTTCAATAACTTGTTTTGAATTTATTTTGTTTTAATTCTGATAAGTTTTAAATAATATTGTGCTATGACAGGCTTTCCAGATTTATAGATTTACTATAAGTGCTAAAAACAGTCAAATAGTTATGTTTCTTTCATTTCCTTGCTTTGTGTGAAGGCAGTATACTAGTTTTTTTTAAAGCTTTTAAATTACAGTCCCCTGTGTCAGTTATAAGATTTATGGAGGGAGAAACCACGCCTCTCGAGACTCTTGAAGGAAAAATCTTCTGCTCATAGCTTCAGCTGCTGTTCTACATGATCGCGCACCCACTACAGACTCTCTGAGATGGATGGTGATGTCATCATTTGTTGCGAAAGCATGACAGCTTCGCATACACAATTGCACTTGTTTTCAGCATGTATTCAGCATCAGGGATGTTTTATTAGGACTTTCTATCATTTACAGTGTTCCTCTTCATAAGCGAAGGATGTTTTTAAGTTTAAATATGTCTTTCTCACACGTTACATTCAGCGATCCTATACATGTCTCTCTCGCTCCAAAGCGAGCAGTTACCTTCATGCATTAGGATGGAAATTGTTCTTGAAACAAATGAACAGGTTAGTTTCATTTATTACAATTCCAGAAAATGGGTAAAGAAGAGAACATATATTTTCCTACAAAATGTTGTTTTTATGTTATCTTGAAAGATGCCAAAATGTTTAAATAGACAAGTATTACACTGTACACCTGTTCATTTGAGAAATTCATGCATTTTTTTCAGAAGCTTGATTAGGGGACTGCAGTTGGTGGTTTTGTTATAGAAAGCCTTTACACAAATGTAATGCTTAGAATGGATATCTTTAAATGTTATTAGCTAAACTTACCTGTCTATATTTAAACTCCTTGATTTTTTGAGTTTAGCCTACTTGTTTTTGTTCTATTTAGATGTTATAATGAGTATATTTATGAACACTGTGTTTTTACATCCTGTTTGCTGTATTGCTTTTATATTTTAGAAGGACAGTTTAACTATATAATTTAACAGAGCCATTAGTATAAGTATTCTAAAATCTATTTAAATTCATATGAAAGTACATTAATATTCATTTAATCTAGTGTACATACTGTAGTTTAAGGTACTATCCAATAGTTCTTATTTGTATTTATCTTTGAACATTAGATGGCGCCAAAACCTATTCAATTTATAATATATCATTGTGAGCAGATGCTATATTACTGCTATTTAGACAGTTAGCTTACATCTATATTGAATTGTTTTTCAGAGTATGGTCGCTTGGAGGACAGTTTATGCTTTATTTGAACTATAGTTAAATGCTCATTCTATAGTTATTTGAGTTTTTTATCACACTTATTGTCTATTTGACTACTGGGAAAAAGTTACTAAGCATTAAAGAGTGTTTATTGGATAGTGCATGATTTTATCTGTTTAGCAATGTTTATGGCTTTTTTATATATATGTATATCTAAAACATCACCTTATATATGATACAACTATCCCTAGATTTCTCACTGTTTTGTTTACATATATGATAGTGTTATTAGATGGGTTTCTTTATATTTATTTACATTACCTAACATATGTTCTGTTTTAATTGTAATACTTGTTATGCCGTATTGTTTTAGTTAATCAAAATTTATTCTATTTTTTCTTCTTTGAAATACTTGAGGAAATGCATTTAATCACTATAATTTTTACTTAATAATAGGAGCTTTTAGCTTAGTATTTCAAGTAGGGATTGAGTATGTTGGACATCTTGAATTTAGTTAGTCTTGTATATAGTTTTAGTAGTATTACTCTGGTTTTAATTTGTGTTAGGCTTCCTTTGAGCAATTTTTATATTAATCCGATGTTATTAATATTTATAATTACAACTTCTATCTTATTCACTTCTGATCTTCCTTTATCACAGAGTGATTGGTGGGTAGGCACTAGGGTTAGGATAAAGGATATTAATATACATTTTATTGCTCTTGAAAAAATTTTTTTCTTTATTTTTCAGCAAATGATATTTGTTGACCCGATTGCATATTCAAATGCTGCTTTTTCTTTTTTTTTCTTTTTTAAAGTATTATTGGATTTTTACTTTGAGTTCACCTTTATAGCATCAATAATGATTGTATGCCTTGAATATGCCAGTTGATATAATATTGGATTCTTGGAATGTTAGAGGTATTCAAGGCAAAGCCAAAAAGTCATTATTATTTCATTTGATTTTTAAGTCACAGGCAAATATTTGTTTTATTCAAGAGACCCATATTCCGCGTCTTGATTGGAATAAAGAGAAATAAAAATGGATCAAAAGATAGTAGCTTCAGGTGACTCATCTAATTCCAGAGGAGTAGCTATAATCATTAAACAAAAATTCATGGGGAACATTATTAATGACAAATTTGATAATGAGGGGAGATGGTGCTTACTTACCACTTCTATTATTGGTCTGGACAAACCTCTTTTAGTCTTAAACTTATATGGCCCATGTAATTCACAACATTTGTTCATTTTAAAAATTTATAATATTCTTACATCCTATAAAGACCACCATATTATAGTGGGTGGTGACTGGAACGCAGTAATAAATCCAGTAATTGATCGATCCCGTTCCACTGTTACTTATAATTATCAATCTACTATGGCCCTTAATGATTTGATGACGGAATATAATTTAATTGATCCACTTCACAATGTTAAAGTCTTAAATAAGAATGATATCTATACTTATTACTCCAAGTGTTACCGTTCGTGGTCCAGATTGGATTTCTTTCTAATTTCTGATTATATCTCAAAATATATTTTGGATTTTGACATTGAACCTAGATTCTTTTCGACCATTCAAGAATCTCACTAAAATTAAACATAAACTCTAATATTAAAAATAAAATTGACTTTAATAAGTGGTCTTTAAATAATAATTTACTGCTAAATGAAGATATTTGCAAACAATGTTCAGAAATATTACAGGAAATGGAAAATAACCTGGGGTCATCAGACATTCCTTATGACATACAATGGGCTGCATGTAAAGTGAGATTAAGAGGATTATTTATTAGTAAAGCAGCTTTTTTCAAAAGCAATACTTTAAGAAAGAGGAGTTCTTAAAATCTAGAATTTTTCCTTGGAAAATCTTCTTAGACTGAATCATGACCCTACTATAGAAAAACAAATTCTCGACTGTCAGAAAGATTTAATTTTGCTTCACCAAAATAATCTCTCTTTAGCTGAACAAAAATTACTTGCCTCATATTCAGAATGGGCCCAGGTTCCTTCTAAATTATTAGCGAGAATTATTAAAGTTAATTTTGAAAGACCGAAAATCTCATCTTTATCTTATAAAAATAAATTATATAACACGGATGAAGAGATAATTCAGCTATTCACTTCTCTCTATACTGATTTATATTCAGGTTCTTCTAATTCAGTTAATGATAATCACTTAAAATCTTTTTAAATTCTCTACATTTCCCTTAATTAATTGATAGTCAACATAAATTACTTTCTGCTCCTATATCGTTACAAGAAATCTCGGATTCAATTGATAATCTTAAATTGGGAAAATCTCCTGGTCCAGATGGTTTTACTCCAGAATTTTTCAAAACTTTCAAATTGGTAATTCTTCCCTTTCTTCTCAAAGTATATAATCATATAAGAGTTAACGATATCTCAGATATTCATTGGAATACATCAAAAACCATCCTAATTCTAAAAAATAATAAAGAAAAATCTGACCCAATAAATTATAGACCCATTTCTTTAATAAACGTAGATATTAAGATTTTATCATCTATTTTGGCTAACAGATTGAAACGGATTTTACCCTCAATTATTTCCCTAGATCAATCAGGTTTTATGTCCCACAGACATGCTTGGGATAATACTCTATCCTTAGAGTCTATCATTCATCTCATTAAAAAAAATTCAAACCCTATATATGCTCTGATCATTGATGCATCAAATGCCTTTGACAGAGTCTGTTGGGACTTTCTCTTTCAAACTATGTCATGTTTCAATATTCCTTTATTGTTTATAAATGTTTTAAAAGTTTTATACAAAGATATGTTTACTAGACTTTACATTAATGGTCAATTTTCTTCTCCTATAAAGATTACCAGAGGAACAAGACAGGGTTGTCCATTGTCTCCCTTTCTTTTTAACATTTATTTAGAACCTTTGTTGTTGTATATTGTTCAAAATACTTTACATAATGTCCCTAGAATTCTTAATACCAAAATTAATTTTTCAGCTTTCGCTGATGATCTAGTTATTTACTTCCAAACTCCATTATCTGATTATAGAAAAATAACAAACTCCATTGATTACTTCTCTTCGGTTTCGAATTATCTTTTAAATTCTTCTAAAACTCATATCTTTCCCTTAAATCACTTAGCACATAAATCATTTTTGTTTTCAGATCATCATTTTCAGTTTACTTATAGTATAAAATATTTAGGTATCAATTTAGAACACAATAATAAATCTTCTTTTCAAAATAACATCAATAAAGTATGGAACTCAATATTATCTGATATGGACAGATGGAAGCATCTAAACCTTTCACTTTTATCAAAGGCCATAATTAAAATGAACATTCTGCCTAAATTCCTTTACCAGTTCACATCATCTGATCAGATAATTCCAAAATCTTTTTTGAGTCTGTAAATAAAGCTTTGGCAAAATTTTTATGGTTCCCTAAATCTGTTAGAATTTCCTATTCCAGATTGTCAATTTTGAAGGACAAGGGTGGTTTAGGCCTTCCTAATCTATATCTCTATTATTTGATTGTCTCATCTAATAAACTTCTCACCATATCTAATTTCAAGAATATTTCTTATACAAATCATTCTTTATGGATAAAATTATGGTACAATTACATCATTTCAAAAAATATAAATCCAGAAGCTATTCCTTTTATCTCTTTGGATAGTTTATTTATTAATAATATGTCTACTGTAATTAAACAAAAGATTAGAGCCTTCCAAACCTTACTCAAACTATGTAATCTAGAAAAGATTTCTCACCTTATTCAACCAATTCATCTAAACCCAAATATAATGATAGACAACAAACCCTTTAACTTAACAAAATATCCTTTAATAAAAAATTTAAAAGTTAGAGATGTTTTGAAATATCTTGACTTATCTTTACCCGATTGGCGTAAAATTTTGAAAGTAAATTGGACCTATTCACCAATCCTTAGTCAACTAAGAGTAATAATTTAAAAACAAGTTTTTATGTTTAGACCACATAGAACTACAAATGAAAAACCTCAACACGATTATCAAAATACTTTCCTCATCAGATAAAATGCTCTCAAACTCTTATAAGTTAATCAATAGCTTAATAATGGACCATAATTGTCTTCTATCAAATGTTTGGTTAAGTTATAACTCCCAATTGTCAGAGTCTCAGAAACTTTTGGCCATTAGATATACAAAGGAATTTATCCCTTTTAAAAAATTATCATATACACAATTAATGATTAATAATGACACCTACTATACCCCATACAAATTAAATAAATTTAACCCAAGTAAATCCCCATCATGTTCATGTTGTTCTCACCCCCAAGCAGACCTTCTACATATCTTATGGTATTGTCATTTTTCTCACAGATTATGGACCTCTTTGAAAGTCAGATTGCAGAAAATGGGGTACCAAAAGTCTACATTGTCCTGGGAACTTGCTATTCTTCATATTCCATTAATTCATCTTTCAAAATTAGATATTCATGTTATCATTTTTATTTGCTCATTACTAAAACTTTACATAATACAAAATTGGCTGGATCGAACCAAACTAAATTGGGTTACTTTCCAGAAAATGGCTTTTTCATATATTGATGCTCAAAGGCACTTAGTTAGAAGTCCAAAAAAAAGCATTAAAAAAGTTTGTATTAGAAAAAGTCTTAAATATAATAAATAGTTAATGTTAAAATTTTTTTTTTTTTTTTTCAGGTTGCCTAACTTGTATATAGTGTACATATTGCGTATTGCTTTATTACTTAATAATATGTTAAATCTCCTGAAGGATTGTTTTCTCATCTATGAGTCGAAATATGTTTATTTATACCTACTGTTCATGTATAAAACTTCTAACTGTCTTGTTATTTATATATTTAATAAAAAAATTTTGAGAAAAAAAAAAATGTTTCCAGTTCATTTGCTAAAATTTTAGCATAAATTTTCATGACCCCACCGAGTAATGAAAAATGCCTATAATATGTTGGCACTAACCTATCCTGTAATAGCTTGGGTAATAAAATAATATTGGCTTCCAAGACAGGGCTACCAAATGCCCCCATTATCTCTGCCTCCTGAAATAAGTTAAGAGCAGATCAGTCAGGTGTGTATAACATAACTTGAAAAAGTCTGCTGTTACCTCATCCAACCCAAAGCTTTGTAAGCAGTCAAAAAGCTATACTTATCAATGAATAATTGATCTCTTGCCTCTACTGAGATTGTTTTCAAATTCAGTGACTTAGTATATTGTAGACTAGGTCCCTGCTCTTACATCTTCTTGTCACTGGGGGCTATACAGTTCTACAACAACCAACCAATTGATTTCTAATGGATTTATTTATTTATTTATTTATTGCAGTTGGTTTACCAGGATAGTCCATTGGGCCACAAGGAACCCGTTTTCAATGGAGTCCTGGGGAGAAAAGCTCCAAAAATACATTTAACATTCTTACAAACATATATTCACTCAAACATTTCAGTTTAACAATAGGTAAAAAAGAAAGAAAGCAAAAAATGGATCCATCGTTAAATCACCCCACAGGCATATATATACATATATATATATATATATATATATATATATATATATATATATATATATATATATTTATGGGGAATACTCAATTCTCTTGCTCTTTCTTGACATCTAGCAATTACTTTTGGGAATCTAATTCCCTTAGCCCAAAAACAGAGTTTGTAATGCTCCCATTTGTCATGAATAAGACTTATCTGCAGTTATATGACTTCTCTTTTCAGTACCATTAAAGTCTGGTGTGTTAGCTTTGGATATCTGATAAGATTAAATGCTTGTTCTGTTGTCCTAACTCTCTCCTCTATTTCATTTAGTCTCAACGGTTTATCTCATTTGTCTGCTCTAGCAAGTTGTTAACATCATTTCAGAAATCCATTTGTAAATGGTCACCATATACAATCATGACTGATATTTCCTGTCAGATAACTATTCCTGGAAGAACTTATCTGAATTCTAATACTTTCTGCATGCGTTTTTGTCATGGAGTCATAAGGAGTCCATTGTCCATTGAAATGTAGACAGAGATGTCAGTGTCAAGGACAGTAACATCATAATATAATCAGAGGTACTAGTAGGCACTGTGTCCACTTGAAAACAACCTTTGGAACCAGTTTCAGTGAGATCAAAGACATATGAATTGTGCTAGCTATACCCCCCTGTATAACTAAAATAAGGAAATTCATTGCATTAAGGATTTCCCATCCTCCAACTGTCAATTAAATTCCATGTTGTGCAAATCATATTTAAAAGTGATGCAGTTCTAGGCACTCTGGATATTCCTGCTGGCATTTATTCTAATGTGGGATCTATAAATGTTACAACTGCCTCATGTACACAGACAACCCTCTCCTCCTCCCACAAAACACAAATACATGCGAGAGATGCAACTATACGGCCAAATTGGAGGCTGAGCTCTCTCAACATAGGACTGGCAAGACCAGACAGGAGGAGAAGGTAACCACACACACTATAGACCCAGTCTCACATAATACCATCACAACCTCAAATCATACACATAAACACACAAAGACATACTCAGAGGCTCTGATCAAAAATCTACCAAAACAGCAGAGACCACCAAAGCAGACACCCAAACAACTACCACCTCAGAACACAACACCTGCAACACATAGACCACACAGTCAGAGTGTCAAGCAGTCACAGCCCTTAAGGCCAAACACAATGCCAGACACACTAGTCATTGGTGACTCCATAGTCAGACACACTGACGTCCCGCTCACCAGACTGAGTAAGGAGAAGGTCACAGTAAGCTGCCTGTCCGGTGCTAGAATCCGCCACATAACGCATGCACTCAGGTCTCTCAACAGCAGGTACAAGTACGACTAAATCATTGTCCACGCTGGTGTTAACGACCTGAGATGTACCTCCTTGGACTACATGAAAAGAGACATAGAGGAGCTCTCTGATTATGTAGCCCAAGCAGGTATGACCCTGACCTTGAGCAGTATCCTACCTTCACCAAGAATGATGCCACAATACAGAGATAAGATGATCAGCTTTAACAATTGGCTTAAACTCTGGTGTCATTCAAAGGGGATCCAATGTCTGTCTGCCTGGGATGACATGCTGGACAAGCCATGCTGCTTCGCAAGGGACAGCTTGCACCTGTCACCCTGGGATTCGGATTTTGGCAAAGGCTCTTGCCACCCCATAGTGCCTTTTTTAGGCAAGGCTCAAATTCTAAACCTACCACCCTAGAACACAACAAAGAAAAAAAACTAAGGGTAATGCTGCTCAATGCCAGAAGTCTCAACCTCAAGATGCACGCACTCGAGGCCCTTCTCAGTATGGAGAACATCGATGTCTGTGCTGTGACAGAAACCTGGTTCAAGGCTCCTGAGAGCACCCCAGCACTATCAGGTTTTACCTCATATCATGCGTTCCGGCCCCAAAACCCGGACAATACCAAGAAAGGAGGAGGGGTATCCATATTCATCAAGGACACCCATAACTCTAGATTGGTGGCAACGCACGATGCATTGGAAACCATCCAGGTGCAATTAACCATAGGCAAGACTGCTCTGCAATTTGAAGCATGTTACAGGCCACCCTCACAAACTCAGGAACCTCATATGGCCTTCCTGAAAACACTGGAGGGGATAAATGTATCTCCGAACACCATCATACTAGGTGACTTCAACTACCCTAATATAGACTGGGAACACTACTCAAGCCCAAACACTCTAGCCCAAAAGTTCCTGGAATTCATAAACTCAAATGCCATGGAACAACTAGTCACCATCCCCACAAGAGGAGAAAACATACTTGATCTCATCATCACGAACATGGGAGCACAATGTTCAACGCCGGAACTATACCCCTCACTGGTGAGATCAGATCACAAACTAATCTCGCTGGAGGTCCTCATCCCGCCCCCACCCCAAATAAAAAAGACCACAGTAAAGAACTTCTCGAAAGCCGACTTCACACTTCTAAAGACTAGTGTGGTCTCCTTTAAGGCCCCTGAGCCGGCGGTAAACATTACTCAAACCGCTGAATCACTTACAAATGCCTTCTACCAGCACCTGCAGGGCTGCATGGATCAGGCAATCCCAAGCAAAACAAAGACTCTTTGTACCAAAGGCAAGCGTCCAGTCTGCTGGACCCCAGCCATAAACAAACTCTACAACAAAAGGAGAAAGCTACTACAAGACAGAGCAAAATCCTTAAAAGGTAAGACACTGCTGATCACTATAAGTAAAAAGCTAAGAGCTCTCATAAAATCATCCAAAGCTAATTTTGAGAATAAAATAGCTAAGGACTCTAAAGCAACCATAAGGCATTCTTCAGCTATGTCAGAAACCTAGGAGGAAATTCCCAGATATGCTCAGAATTAGTTCAAAATGATGTGAAGATTACTGATCCTACAGACATTGCCAACATACTGGCTGACAGGTTCAGTGCAAACTTCTCCCTCCCCTAAAGGAGAGATATCTATACCAAATGATTGTAGCCCCCCAAACATCTCTAATGCCCAGGTGAGAACTGCTCTCTCCAAGGCAAAGAACACAGCATCCATGGGACCTGATGGTGTCCCCGGCTGTGTGCTCCATGAACTCAATGAGGAATTAAACCCACAGTTAGGACAGCTGTTTAATCCACAAAGGCAGTGCCTCCACCGACCCTGGAAATTACCATCCCATTAGCTTGACAAGCCTTATCTGCAAAGCCATGGAGAGGATCATAATGGATCTCATAAATAAAGACATAGGGAATTTGCAGACTTTGGATCCAACCCAGTTTGGCTTTGTCAAAGGCAGATCATGCCTCTTAAACTTGGTTGACTTTTTCGAAACAGTCACCAAGGCCATTGACGAAGGAAAGGCAGTCCATACAGCCTACCTAGACCTGGCGAAGGCTTTCGATACAATACCCCACTCGGGCATCATTGATAAACTCATCAACTTAAATGTAAACCCATACATTACAAGATGGGTTGCAAACTGGCTGAGTGACAAAACCCACAGGGTCAGAGTTGCTGGCGCCATGTCAGACTCAAAGCCTGTCACAAGTGGTGTCCCTCAGGGCTCAGTCCTGGGCCCACTCTTGTTTGGCATCTACTTTTCTGAAGTACAAGCAAACACAGGAGGGTTATGGCTGACAAAGTTTGCAGATGACTGCAAACTGGGCGCCGTAGTTGAAAACACATCCGACACAGATATCCTTCAGAAGGGTCTCACAGAAACGGATAATTGGTGCCAGAGCCATGGCCTAAAGTTAAATGCCAAGAAATGCATAGTCATACCCTTCGGGAAAAATAAGGTTACCTCTAGCTAACATATAGGAGGCAATCCCCTGATCACAGAAGAAGTTATCAGGGACCTGGGAACCCAGGTGGACAGTAGCCTTTCATTCGACACCCATATTGCTAAAGTAGTTAGGAAGACCTTCTACATTGCCCACCTTATCATGAAGGGATTCACATCTAGATCAAGGAAAGTCATAGTCTCCCTATACTCATCACTCATCAGACCAATGATCGAGTACAATGCCCCATTTGGAATGTATCTGACCCGACACTTGCAGCAGCTGGAGAGGCCACAAAAGTTCCTCACCAAAAGGATAAAGGGTCTCAAAAATCTGTCTTATGCTGCCCGACTGAAAGAACTCCAGTTATATTCAGTTGCTTACCGCTTGCTCAGAGGTGACCTATGCCTGACATACAAGGCCATGTCAAACCCAGATTTGATGAACATGCTTCATCTCAAAAAATCTAGATCCCTCAGAGACACAAAGGCGGGAGACTTAAACCTCGACACGGTTATTAATAGGACGTGCAGGAGGGATAGATTCATCACCCAAAGACTCCCTATGCTGTGGAACAAAATCCCAGTTTATGTGAGGCAGAGCACCTCGCTGGCCTTGTTCAAGAGGAATCTTGACCAATGGATGGGGGATCGCAGATACGTTACCTCAGTGTCACTGCTCGACAGAGGCACAGCAAAATAATGGGCATAGTTTCTGCAAACTAAAGGGGTGACGTAAGCCACAAAACTATGGGCTAGGCTTATAAATGCCCTCGGGCAGATAGCCTAGTATGAACCTATGAACCTATGAACCTATAACTGTACTGAGATCTCCTCCCATCATAGTACAAGAATTATGATCTACTGCTGTGTATTTAACCGTAACGTCCAAGTTATTGAAGTATCATTACTCAGGCCATAAATGTTTATTAAGTGCACATTGTTATTATCCCATCAGAATTTCATCCTCAACCTCTTCCAGCCATATGTCTGTCTCATTTCTCCACTACCTCTTTTATGGAGGCAAACTTTGCACTGCTACAAAACATTCTCTCCTCCACATGTTTGTTAAAAAGCCTTCATATTTTGTTTTAGTTGAGTTCCTTTTAAAACAAGTGATACTCTCATCTCCTTATCCATTCCTTTACTGCCTTGGCTTTCTAATATGTAGAGATCCCTTTACCATTCCTATAAACAAGAAAAACAAACAATGCAAAGGTGAAACCAAGGTGAAACCAAACTAGCAATTCAAAACAAGGTGGTAAGTGCCCTCACAGGTGCTAGTATGATGTATGGGAACATTTCTTGTTGTATTATAACCAATAAATCGAGGACTTTAATGTTTATACATATAGTTCTTGATCAATTAGACAAGAACTTGTTGATTTATTTGACAAGGGACACATCTGTGCCCGATAACATGGATACAGTGACTAATACACTTTTGGACCTTAAATTATCTGTTAGGAAACTGAATCTCAGTATTATTTTTCAGTCTAATGAGGAAAGAATGAGCCTAATGGTAAAGAAAAAAGTAGTATTTATAATTCCCCATTACACCCTGCTCTTCAGCGTTTTCAGAAGAGATGTGAAATACACATAAGATACGGTTTGAAAAAAAATACTCCCACAAAGTTTTAGCTTAATGTTATAGGAGAACAATGGGAATTATTGAATGAATTATGTTGTAACACTGACCTGGGGCCATGAAACCAGATAAGGAGGGAGGTATTGTAGTTAGGAACAAAACTGACATGTTCATAAAATGTTCCCTGTCCCCACCGATCAACCTAGTATCTGCAAAGAGCAAGTCATAACTGCACTCTCCAAGGCCAAAACCACAGCCTCAGTGTGTCTGATAACAACCCAGGCTGCTTACTAAATCGTCTAAAACAAGAGTTAGCAGAACCACTGGACACTCTCTTCAACCACAACCTAAGCACTGACTTTGTCCCAGCCGAATGGGAGACAGCAACCGTAATACCCTTGCACAAAGGGGGTCCCACAACCAACCCTGGGAATTATAAACTCATAACCCTAACCAGCCTTATCTGTAAGGCCATGGAGACAATCATTATGGACTTTATTAACAAAGATACCCACACCTCCAGGTTGGTGGCAACGCACGAAGCTTTGGAAACCATCCAGGTGCAACTAACCATAGGCAAAACTGCTCTACAAATTGTAGCATGCTACAGGCCACCCTCTCAAACTCAGGAACCCCACACAGCCTTCCTGAAGACACTGGAGGGTATAAATGTATCTCCAAACACCATCATATTGGGTGACTTCAACTACCCGAATATAGACTGGGAACATTACTCAAGCCCTAACTTTCTAGCCCAACGGTTCCTGGAGTTCATAAATTCAAATGCCATGGAACAGCTAGTCACTGTTCCCACGAGAGGAGAAAATATACTAGATCTCATTGTCACAAACATGGGGACAAAATGCTCCACACCGGAAGTATATCCCTCATTGGTGAGATCTGATCATAAACTAATCTCACTGGAAATCCACATCCCGCCCCACCCCAAACAAAAAGACCATAGTGAAGAACTTCTCTAAAGCAAACTTCACACTACTCAAGACTGGTGTGGTATCCTTCAAGGCCCCTGAGCCAGTGGAAACCACAACCCAAGCTGCGGAAGCCCTTACAAATGCCTTCTATGAACACCTCCAGGACTGCATGGATCAGGCAATCCCAAATAAAACCAAGACTCTTTCCACAAAGGGCAAACGTCCAGTCTGGTGGACCCCAGCCATTAACAAACTTTACAATAAGAGGAGAAAGCTATTACATGATAGAACAAAATCCATAAAAGGGAAGTCACCCCTGATCATTATTAGTAAAAAATACGAGCACTCATAAAATCAACTAAGGCCAATTTTGAGAGAAAAATTGCCATGGATTCAAAGGACAATCATAAGGCCTTTTTCAGCTATGTTAGGAACCTGGGTGGAAACTCCCAGATATGCTCAGAATTAGTCCAAAATGATACAAAAATCACTGAACCCACAGACATTGCCAACATACTGGCAGACAGGTTCAGTGCAAACTTCACCCCTCTCCCCTAAAGGAGAGATAACTATCCCAGCCGAGTGTAGCCTCCCGGACATCTCAAATGCGCAGGTGAAAGCTGCTCTCTCTAAAGCTAAAAACACAGCATCAATGGGACCGGATGGTGTAAATGAGGAATTAAAAAGGCAGCTGTTTAATCTCAGCCTTACCACAGGATCAAGTCTAGTCTGCAAAGCTATGGGAGGATCATAATGGAGCTCATAAACAAAGATATAGGGACTTGCAGACATTGGACCCGACCCAGTTTGGCTTTGTCAAGGGAAGATCATGCCTTTTGAACTTGGTCGACTTCTTCAAACAGTCACCAAGGCCATTGATGAGGAAAGGCAGTCCATACAGCCTACCTTGACCTTGCAAGGCTTTCGACACAATACCCCACTCGGGTATTGTAGAAAAACTTACCAGCTTAAATGTAAACCCATATGTCACAAGATGGGTTGCAAACTGGCTTATGGACAGAACCCACAGGGTTAGAGTTGCTGGCGCTGTGTCAGACTCCAAGCCGGTCACAAGTGGTGTCCCACAGGGCTCGGTCCTTGGCCCCCTATTGTTTGGCATCTACTTCTCAGAAGTACAGGCCAACATGGGAGGACTTTGGCTGACAAAGTTTGCAGACGACTGCAAACTGGGCGCCATAGTGGAAAGTGCATCGGACACGGATATCCTTCAGAAGGGACTCATGGAAACAGATAGCTGGTGCCAGAGCCATGGCCTGAAGTTAAACGCCAAAAATGTATAGTCATACCCTTCGGGAAAAACAAGGTAACCCCAAGCTACCATATAGGTGGCAATCCACTAAGCACAGAAGGGGTTATCAGGGACCTGGGGACCCAGGTTGACAGTGGCCTTTCTTTTGACACTCACATTGCTAAAGTGGTTAGAAAGACCTTCTACATTGCCCACCTGATCATGAAGGGATTCACATCCAGATCTAGTGAGGTCATTGTTCCCCTGTACTCTTCACTTATCAGACCAATGATCGAGTACAATGCCCCATTCGGGATGTATCTCACCCGACATCTGCAGCAATTGGAGAGACCCAAAAGTTCCTCACCAAAAGGATAAAGGGACTCCAAAATCTGTCATATGCTGCCAGATTGAAGAAACTCCAGCTCTATTCAGTCGCATACGGTCTGCTCAGAGGTGACATGTGCCTGACATACAAGGCCATGTCCAACCCGGAATTAATGGACATGCTCCACCTCAAAAAATCCAAATCCACCAAAACCACTAGAGCAAGCGACTTAAACCTTAGCACAGATATAAATAGGACGTGCTGGAGGGACAGATTTATCACTCAGAGACTCCTTATGCTGTGGAATAAAATCCCAGTCCATGTGAGGCAGAGCACCTCGCTGACTCTGTTCAAGAGAAATCTAGACCTGTGGATGGGAGATCGAAGGTTTACCCCGGGAATCATCTCTGTGTCACTGCTGGACAGAGGCACAACAAACTAATGGGCACAGTATTTTTTCATATAAGGGGTGGCGTAAGCCACAAAAATTTGGGCTAGGCTAATAAATGCCTTAGGGCAGATAGCCTAGTATAAACCTATGAACCTATGAACCTATGAACCTATAAGAGACCTTCAAACTCTTGACTAGACCCAGTTTGGCTTTGTTAAAAGCAGATCATGCCTGCTAAACCTGGTGGACTTCTTTGAGAATGTCACCAAAGTCCTGGATGAAGGCAAAACAGTACATACTGCCTATCTTGACTTAGCCAAGGCCTTTGACACAATCCCCACACTCAGGCATCATTGAGAAACTCACCCAGCTGGAGATTAACCCATACATCATTAGATGGGTAGCCAACTGGCTCACTGACAGAATACATACAGTCATAGTTTGGGATTCCACCTCTACCAGCAGACCTGTTACCAGTGGTGCTCCACAAGGATCTGTTCAGAGCCCCCTGCTGTTTGGAGTCAATTTCTCAGAAGTTCAGGCAAAAATAAATGGCCTGTGGCTTATCAAGTTTGCTGATGACTGCAAACTGGGTGCAATCATTGAATCCCTCAGCACTGTCAGCATACTACAAAATGGGCTTACACAGACAAATCACTGGTGCCAAAGCCATGGAATTAAACTTAATGGAAAAAATGCATTATCACCCCCTTCTGCAAAGGAGAAGTCCCTGCAAATTACAATATAAATAATATCCCCCTAAGTTCAAACCCAGTGTTGAGAGATTTGGGAACACAGGTTGATAGCAGCCTTAACTTTGATCATCATGTGTCCACAGTGGTAAGAAAGGCTGATCTTGTCTCCTAAACCTGATTGACTTACTCAAATCAGCCTCCAGAGCTGTGGACAAGGGTAAGGCAGTCCACACAGCCTATCTGGACCTCGCCAAAGCGTTCGACACCATCCCCCACTCTGGAATCATAGATAAACTTATTAAGCTGGGCATAAATCCCTATGTCACTCGGTGGGTTGACAACCGGCTTACTGACAGAACCCAGACTGTAAAAGTAGCCAAATCCAGCTCCAGACAAGTGACAAGTGGAGTACCTCTGAGTTCAGTCCTGGGACCGCTCTTGTTTGGCATCTACTTCTCTGAAGTATAGGCCAACACTAAGGGACTCTGGCTAACAAAGTCTTCAGATGACTGCAAACTGGGAGCCATTATTGAATCCCCAAATGATGTGGATATTCTACAAAAGGGCTTACAGAAACACATGCTTGGTGCCAGAGCCATGGGCTCAAGCTTAATGCCAAGAAATGTATAGTTATCCCCTTTGGGAAAAACCATGTACCTATGAATTACCACATAGGTGGCAGTACACTAAACAATGAAAGTGTGATGAGAGACTTAGGGGCACAGGTGGACAGTGGTCTCACCTTCAATAACCACATTGCCACAACAGTCAGGAAATCCTTCTATGTGGCACATCTCATCACTAAGGGTTTTTCATCCAGAAAAAAGGAGGTCATTGTCTCACTGCACTCATCCCTTATTAGACCCATTATAGAGAACAATGACCCGTTTGGTATGTACCTCACAAGACATATGCAACAGCTAGAAAGGCTGCAGAAATACCTCACTAACAGAATCACAGGCCTAAAGCAATGGCATATCGTCTACTCAGAGGAGATCTCTGCTTAACATACAAGGCCATGTCAAACCCTGAGCTGTTGGACATGATCCACTTAAAGAAATCCCAATCCCTCAGAGCCACACGCTTCAGGGATCTTAACCTTGTCATCACAATGAACAAAACATGCTGGAGGGATAGGTTCCTGACCCACAGACTCCCCATACTCTGGAATAGACTGCCCATACATGTCTTGCAGAGCACCTCCTTGGCCCTCTTCAAAAGGAACCTCAACGATTGGATGGGAGATAGGAAAGTCACCCTGGGTATCACGTCAGTAGTTCTGCTAGACAGGGTCCAGGGAAGTAAATATTGTGGGAAGAAATATCCAGAAAATTGTTATGGCTAGGCTTGTATAGGCCCTAGGGCCGATAGCCTAGTACCAACCTATGAACATCTCATAAGTAAGGGCATAGCATCCAAAGTGAAGGAGGTTATAACTCCTCTGTACTCATCGTTCATCAGACCAATAACAGAGTATAATGCTCCATTCGGTATGCACTGCACCAGACAACTGCAGCAGCTAGGGAGACCTCAGAGGTTTCTAACCAAGAAAATTCAAGACCTTCATCACATGACCTACATGGACAGAGTGAAGGCACTGTCACTGTACTCTCTGTTATATAGACTGCTTAGATGTGACTTGTGCCTGGCCTACACAGCAGTCTTGTACCCTGCTTTAATAAAAATGCTGCACATCTGCAAATCAAATGGGACAAGACTGACTCACTTTAAGGACCTTAACCTAGTCTGCAACATTAACAAGACTTGCTGGAGAAATGAATATGTCTCCCATAGGTCGCCACTCCTCTGGAACAAACTCCCAATTCATGTAAAACAGAGCTCTGCAATGACACTATTTACAAGTAACTTGGACAATTGAATGGGAAAGCGTAAACTTACACTGGGGGTTTCACCTATGTCCCTCTTGGATAGGGTACTTGGTGCTGATCATAGATTCACTGTGGGAAACTAAGTTTGTCTTTAACAGTGCATTTGTGGGTTCTTGGGTACTCTGAACCTGGCACCTGGATTATAGTTCTATATTCTGGGTTGATTCACTTGAATTTGTTGATTACTTTAGTTGAAATACCACTTTCTTTTAGTTTACTTATTTTGTGGGGTAAGTCAATTTTACTTACTTACACTGTTGAAATTAAGAGTGACAATGAGAAGCAGATGTTTCTTTTGAATGAATATATATATATATATATATATATATATATATATATATATATATATATATATATATATATTTGTGTGTGTGTGTGTGTGTAGAAAGCCCACCTATTCCAATTCATTTTTTTCATTATAGTAGTTATCTTCTAAGACACCAAAAGAAAGCTAACTGATTAGATTGGCTAGAATGGTCTCATGTTATGGCACTTTTACTTGTGGATGTAATAAATTATAGGATATGTTTTTAGGAGGGGAAACCCTTTTTGTTTTTTAAATCTGTTATGGATGAAGTTATCCACAAAAAGAAAACAGGTTTTTATGTGCCCTTGTTGGATAATGAGGACACTAGTTCAAGTAACATGGTCAACAATGTAATTAATTTTAATAAGAAAACTGGGATTAATGTGAGAGGCCTACCTGAAAGTATCAAAAGATCACATAGTCGAAGACAACATCATAGAGATGACAGCACTGAAACCTGAAAACAGCGAACACCCGGATCATTGAAAGCAATCCCTGGCAGCAGAACAACTTGGCCACCATGGTGAGCATTGCCCTTTCCCCACAGCACTGCAGTCTCAGAGTTGGTATATTTAGCTAGGGTGGTATGGGGTACACAGCCCCCCACACTGGGGGATGTGAGGGGCAAAGTCCCCCACTTTGGAGGGTTTTACGTGCTTTATCTATTTTTATGTCCTGGTGGCCAAGTGGTTCTTTTCCTGGGGATGGCTTTCTGAGTGTTCAATGTTTTCAGATTTCAAAGTTTGTTTCTCAATGATATTATCTTCGATGATACGGTATTTCTTTTTTCTGAAGTAGATCCAATCTGAGTGGTGGATTGGACTGTAATTTTTTCTGACAAACAGAGCTTTTCTAGAGGATTTGTAACTATTTTTTTGTATTTTAAGTGGCCTGATGAAGATTCGTTGAAAGCGCTAGCCCTGTGTTCTAATTATTTTAATAAACGTGGTTTCTACTGGACGCTTGGATTTATTTTTACATGCTGGCTGCGTGTTTTTTCTACAAGCTATTGCCCAGTGGATGAGTAGGTTCGAATGAACACTCTGTGGTGATTTTGACTCTTTTTTATTGGATTAAGAGTTCGCAAAGTAAAGCGGTTTGTAGGTTACAGCTTCGTTTCTTTTTGTGGAACATTTGGTTACCTTTTGTGACTGACTTGAATTGAACACAGCAAGTATACTTCCCGCTATTTTAGCCTGTTTTTTTGTTGTATTTTTTTGTATTGACAGATGTATGATTAACAGTAAAATTGACAAGAATTGGGTGTTGTATCAGTAAAACTCTGAGTTGCTCAACAAGTTTGGGTCAAAAGCCTGCAATGCGTACAAACATGACTTTTTTGAAAGAGGTAATAATTTGATGAGATATAAATAATATGGAACCTACAAATGTGGGAGTTGTAACCAATGTAATTATATTTTGGTAGCAGACAGTGTTATGGTTGAAAACATTTCTATTAATACTAGGGGATATTTTCAACTGTAACACTAAAGGTTATGTTTTTAAAGCTGAAAGGAAGATCAGCGACAATATGTATGATCATTTCTATAAGGTAAATAAGCAAAAGGGTACATATGCCCTATATAAGCAAATTTGTATTCACCCAGATTACAAGTTTCAGTTTCTTGTTTTGGAAAAGGTGGACAAGAATCCTAAAGGTGGTCCTTGGTGACTGGTTCTGGAAAAGAGGGGAACTGAGGTGGCAGCACTTCCTTAATGCAGGGAATTTCTCTAGGTTGAATAATATGATTTCAGTTTCATATCTTCTTAAGTTAAAAACTTACCAAATATGATTGTTTCCTTTCTATACCAAAGGTGTTTTAAGTATAAAAGTTTTTATGATTTTAATTAATTGTCAACATGTAATTTACTGAAATGTGGACCTAACACTTTAAAAACTGTTTTAAGATCGGGGACTATTTTCTTGGATCAAATCTATCATGAGATTTTTGAAAGATTTAAAAGTTTTCTTAGAATGGACTTACATATTCTGAAGAAGTCCTTGTTTTAGTGGGACAAAAGAACTCAATTATTTTTTGTCATATTGTGTGGTTTTGTACACATTACTTCATTAAATTGGGTGGTGTTGGTTTTACATCCAGCAAGGTGTTTTTTTTTTATTCCATGAGGCTAACCATAAGGGTATGTGAGTAGACAGCTATCACAGATCCTAAAATCAGCCAACCCAGTAGTTATTCCACCAGTAACACAACTAGAAGGACACTCAGAATAGTTGAAAAGTAATACTCTCAGAAAACAAACTTTATATAGAGCTTACCAAATCATCTGGTAATATACAACTTGCCTGTGGGCTAGGCAACCTAGGATACTTGCTCTTTGATTTACCGGTTTGTTATCTACAGAATTATAAGCCAAACAGAAGTATAAATATACTACATCCTAGCTTATATCATGGTCTACTCCAGTGTGTCATTTGCATTATGAACATGTCACTTCATATTATATGGCCTTTTCAAAAATATGTATACTACATCAGAGTGATCTTATTAAGACCATGCAGAGCACATGCTTTACTACAGTAAAACCAAATGTAATTACCTTTCACATTTCTCCCCAGTAAGAATTGATGAGATTGTGGTATACTGGGCACAATTGAAATTAGACTGGAATTAAAGTCTTTATCTGTTAATTACCCAAACACGTGCTGAACAGGTGCCAGTCTCCCCTTTTTGGGCCAAGTCTTTTGTACTTTTCAGAATTAATTCTGCAAACACTGTAGTTCAGTTAATAAGGCGCTATTAGATGTTCACAATATCCGAATACAGTCTTCATTAGCGCTGATAAACAATAACAGTTTATAGAAATGCTGGGATGCTGGTTATTAATAACAGTGTTGCTAAATATATCCAGAGTTTCTGCACATATATTCTGATTCTCCTGAATAATATAAACTGAAACAGTCTTTATTAGACCTGTCTTCTATACTCAGGCTTGAGCGTTTGTATTGGAGAGACTCTTTTGCATACATAACCAAAATCTAACTTCCTTTCTGGAATGCTGGATATTTCATCTTTTCTGTATGTCAGTCCAAACTAACTGACAGTATCTGAAGTATTTCCTAATAATACCAAAACCCTGTAATGCTTTTCACACCTCTTTAGCCTTGGTTGCCTTGGTTTCCAAACCTTGTCTTGTATTTGCCTCTCTATCTAGCATTCCAACTACTATGTACATCTTTTCCTTGAGAAAGGAACATTCTGTAGCTTTCCCTGAAACCTTACTTATGTACAGCTTATGTTTAGCCTGCAAGATTGTATCTTTCCCTTGAGAAAGGAACATGCTATAGTTCATGGAAACTGAATGCATACATGTCTGACTTTATATTTTCAGACTTAGTATTCTACCTTAATGTACTATAGTTAATTCACTAAGACTACCCTCACTCTAACACCCCCTATCCAAGGAGTGTTGTAATAGTACAAAAAAATAAACCATCCAGGGGATTTAATAAAATTCTTGTAGGCATAGTGTAAAGCCTACACAGAAGGTACAGTGGATGCATGCGCAACCCCCACAGTAGTGCGCCATGCATATTAATGAAGGTGCGTTACTGAGGGAGAGATGTGTAACAAGGTTATTTAATCAGTGTAAGGAGGGTGTTACTGTGTCCAGAGATGAATGACGCACCCCCTGCACTGTCAAAGTGCCAGATATCAATGTATGAATATGTAATAAAAAAATGTATTTTTTTTTTGTGTGTTTGTGCAGCACGGCATGCAGCAATAGACACATGCCAGACATCTAAAAATAGAAACTGGATACATTTAATTATGAATGCAAAGGTAAAGTTTAAGCATAGATGAGCGGTTCTGCATGGTGAGCCGCAGTGCTCGGCTGTGTTTAAATGTAGTGGTGAAATATATGTAAAATTATCACAGCATTCCACATGGCCACATAGTCAAGTGGTTAGAGTGACAGACTTATGTACAGTAGGTGGAGGGTTCAAATACAAAGACAGGTTATTTTGTAAATATTCATAATGAGAAGTATGTTACGTCCCGATTACATTTTGTATGATTACACAGACAGGTTATTAAATTTATTTTCCAAATATACATTTATGAGAAGTACTATTAAACCTTAACTGAATTTTGTATGAATACACAGACAGGTTATTAATTATTTATGTTCAAATCCACATTATGAAAAGTATGTTTAAACCCTTGATTGAATATTGTATGTACACAAAGACATGTCATTAAGCATTTATGTGGCAAATACAGATTTATAAGATGTATTTTTAAATCCTACTTTGCTGCCACTCCGCTAAGCCTTGCCAAGTGTTGCTTAAACAAAGAATGGTTTAGCAGTGCTTAGCTGGTTTGCAGACTGCTAATCAGCATGAAGCATTGCTGAGCATTGCCAGTTTAAGCACTGCTCAGCTGACCTCAGTGGGTTTGTGTGGTGCTAAGCGATATGCCACATTTTTAAAAATTGCCCAGTGGTGGTAAAGGGTATGAATACAGACTTATTTAAGTTCAAAAGGTGGGACTACAGCAGAACCAGTTGGAGTTTGAACCTGGCAGGAGCTATGGCAGGTGTTGGAGAGGGTTCTCACTTCTGGGCGCAACAGTAGGGCAATCTGGAGTCCAGGGTCAAGGTTGGACTGTTTGTAAAATACCATGACATCCGGCTGCTGCAGAGTCAGTACCAGGGATCAGAGTATAAGTCAGAAGCCTGGGACTGGCTGGCACCCAATCTCACCAGTGCTACAGGTATCCCCCACACAGGTCCGTCATCATTTTGATGATCTGAAGCAATGGAAGAGGGGACTTCTGGACACCTGAGGACAGGATGCATGAGATGGTAATGCCCCACAAGTTTGTAAGTACTGTTTGCATTGTTTTACCAATACCTAATCTGAATATGTGATAAACAGGTACGTATAACAGTGTGCTTCTCTCCCTAGAGCTGTAGAGGACAGAACTTGCAACCTTGAGGCCCATGCAGGGCTCCTGGCCAGGTTGCACCATGAGTGTGGTAAATACAGATGTATCTTGCAATCTATAGTCATATAAGCAAGAAGGAGTAGTGTATTAACTGCCATTAGGTACATACAGTTTTGATTGTACTGCAATGAATGTGGTGATAGAGTTGGATTACAATAAGTGAGTAATGTCAGGATTAGTTCACTAATGATGAAAGCATGACACCTGAAAATGTTAAGGAAATAATGTTTCTACTGCATTAACTGTGTAATTACAGCTGTATTGCAATACCTGCATTATAGGAACTGTTTTGCAATAAAGACTGGAAAAATATACCAGTCACTGCATGAAGTCACCCCTAATAAAGCTGTGTCTTGCAATAAGTTTGTGTTTTGGGCTGTTGTTCATGAAATTGAGTATTACATTTGCTGTGAACTAAAAATATACAAAGAATACCACTAAGTGACTGAAGGTTAGCTAATAAAGAGTGTTCTGATAAACTGTAGATGTGGAACTGTACTACAATATATAATGCATTAAGATATTTGTTCTGCAGTAAGATCTGAAACAATAATAGAAACGTCCAAAGTATATTGTGTATATCAGGATTGTCTTGTGTTAACCATTGCTTTTCAGCTATATGCATTACTGCTCTCAGGTACGCTACTGCAATATAAGTGTGTAACTGTAATAGGTGTAGACTACAAATATACCATCTGTAACTGTATGTGAGTCAGGTAGCCAACCCAGCACTCTGATAAGTTTGTACACATTACAGACATTTCTACCCAGTAGGGTTATATTGTGTACACCTGCATTTTATGTATTAATGTACAGTTCACCCATTATTTCTGTCATGCATGAATCTCATGTATGTGTATACAACTCTTAGTGCAGTCTTGTATAACAATCTACTTCTATTATCAGGTCACATTTTGTTAGCATGTGAGCTCTAAGCAAATATCAGTCAATCAATATGCAGCAGTGGCTCAGTAGCTCAGTTTGATAAATGCTAGGTCTGATGCACATTCTGTCACCCACAGACCAGGGTTCGAGTACAGTGACAAGTACTAGTAAATATTATTGAATCAGTTATGTATTGTTAACAGATGTTCTCCCCACAGGAATTACAGGTAAATAAATGCTAACAGTAGCCCTTAGAATGTGTTAATAATTTGTGTGTTCAGATGTAACAGAGTGTTAACAGCATTGCTCAGCAATGTGATAAGATCTCAGAAAATAAAGGCAATAAGTACAATAGTAATAAAAGTTAGTACAATAAATAAAATGTGTAATCTTGGTATGGCTGCATGCCTAGTGTGTCTGTCAATGTCCACTTATAGTCTAACACCATGCCTGCAAGGGACAGCATGATAGTTGTAAACTCTCTGTACTGTGCATGGTACATATCTCTCAAGTGTCACTCTGTCATGGACTATGATCACTGTTGCCTAATCCCCCTGTCACAAATCTATCATGGACATGATTTAATGTCAATAGCACAGTCACACTCAGTAAGTACACCTTGGTAGTCATATCTGTCCCACCGACATGTAATAGTCCTCTGTAGTTGTGTACCTGTAGGTGTTACAGCTTGGTCCATACTGTCCCATTCGGACAGCTTGAGAGGTATGTATGTGCAACAGAAGCTATAGGCCACATGTATACATAAAATAAGGGCAGACCTGTAGGTATATAGAGTACTGTTGCAAACATTATAGCCTATACTGGTATTAATTAATGGACTGTATTTCTCTCTTCCCCCATCCCTTATCTGTATCATAATTTATTATTGTTATACATCGGTTATGGTTTATTAACATATGTTCTTCTCAAAACGTTATGTTGGGCCTTGTGTTTTATTTTTGTTGTTGTGTCTTTCTGCTTTTCCTGGTTAGGGGTCGCCACAGCGGAACTCCGGTCCGCTAACGATTGGCAGTAGATTTTTACATACCGAGCTGCCAGCCCTGCACAACCTTCAACAAAGGTATGCCCATTCACGCATGTCTTCACACAGAAGATGCTCTAGCTGAGAATCGAACGGGACAGCGTCTTACTGTGAGGCGACAATGCTGCCGCAGCACCACCACCGCAGCCTTGTGTTTTATTACTGTTATGTATTACAACGGTTGCATACTAACATACCTTGTTGAATTACCTATGTTGTTGGCCTTATGCCGTAACTGTTACTGGCATGCTGTTACTAAACTGACTGTTATTTCACTTATTGTTGTGTTCTATATACTATGTGTGAAGACTGGTAGAGACAGGGTGAAGGCTGCCAGCCTAGTCAAAGAGAATTTGATACATAATTCTATCATTTGTAAATATAAATGTAAAATACGGGCTTGTTTCTTATATGAAAGAAAACACTGTAAAATGTGAACTTCAAGATTGTAGCAACATTGCCATCTGCTGTAAGAAAAACTGTCAAGCATTTCAAATGTTCTTTGAAATTAAAATTATGTTTTGTATGTCCTTTGAAGTTAGAATTTGGAGTCGATGAGTCTGGAGTAAGCATCCTGCCTATTGTTTTAAGGCTAAAGTTAATGACCAGAATTTACATGTGGAATATCCTTTACTGCTCTAAGTGTAAAATAATGTAAATGTAGTTAATGTGTAGCCTGGGAACTCCAGGAAAGAGTAAACAAATTATGTAATGTTTATCAGAACTGAAGTTTCAATTTAAACAGTGAGAACCAGAGATTGTTAAGCATTTTTGTCTTGATATCCATCTCATCAGCACTCTGCCTGTTGTCTTAAGTAAGTTATTCTAGAAGTATGTTTTCTTGTAGTAATAGCTAGGAAATTAGAAGAAAGTTAGACTAAGTGTTTTTCTGTTATGTCAGAACTGTACTACTGATTTATTTTAAGTTTATGTGTGATCTCTGAACTATTAAATAGCACTGAGGTGCAGTAGTATTGTTTTGCGTTTTAATTATTTATTACTAAATATTATAAAAACCTTTTTACCTGTGGCTGGTTTATGTAGAGAACTTAAGCTCTAGAGTACATTGCATATTTATAGAGTTTACTGTGCAAAGCCACTCCTATACCTTTAGCCCTGGGCTATACTACCAATTGGATAATAATATTGCACAGTAATAATTGGACACCCTTTTAAGGGCTTTTTAGTACCTGATAAATATTAGCTGGTGGTGGCAGTAATTACTACCGTATAGTCTGGTTAAAGGGGCACAGCTGGAGAATCTGTGTCAGCCTTTCCCAGGAATATCTGTGAAGTTGTATAAATACTTATCTCAAAGTGTGTGTGTATGTCAGCTACTTTGATAGGGACATGAAGCACTGGTTGGACAGAGAGGGTACTTGAGGTTAGCTTGCCAGCTAGGCTGAGATATGAACCCTATAGTTGTGCCAGTGGGGAGTCTTACTGGAGACCTGGAGAGCAAAGGAGTAACCAGCCCCAGACTGACTGTGATCTCTGTGTGCACTTAAGGGAATTGTACTTTACTGTGTGTATTTGTTATCCTTTCCTCTTATATGAGACGCCCTCCCTGGTGTTAGTTGTGAGGATTGAGGCTCCTAATTGCTGGACTAGGGCATGGTCATCACAATATGCAATGTTATATTACTGGGTTATTTGCAATGTTCTGGCATGCTATTATAACTAACTAAATGTTATGTTCATTACTAACCTATACACTTTGAAATACCTCAACACCATAGTTTGAATGGGTAGGCCAGTTCCTGGCGATCTGCCTACCCTACCTCAGCCGGCCATGGCACCAGGTCCCAGCATGTGTGGGACCCAAGCTGGTGGTGCCCCCTCTACTGACCCTGCACCACCTACAGGTGGAACCACCTCCGGGGATGGGGCCCTTCCTCCCCTGGAAGTGGGGGTGGAGGGGGGTTGTCACCCAGGAACAGTTACCGGTGATGGTGCACAGGATCATACATCGTGGCTACGAGAATCACCTCTGCCGGACTGATGACAGACTCGCCAACCTAGAGGGGTAAGGTGGCCTCAGTATCCAGCCTACAGCACATCCACCTTCGGGGCAGTGAAGGAGCAGTGTTGACTGCCCATGTGTGGGGAGTTCAGTCTTACTGATGTTGTCTGAGGGCACATGGCTTTCTGATTCCACAACACCTTCCCCATCCAAGGTGTTTACCTCTCCTTATGTGTCATACACCGCCTTTTTATGCTGTCTTGTTTGTCTTGTCTGTCTGCAATGCAACCTCTCCTACCCAACTTACCTCCCTACATGTACCTATATCCCTTCCCCAACATTCCATTCTCACCTTAAAAAAAGGATGAATGTCCCACAAAAAATATCACCCCATACATAGCTCTCCATTTCACACCCACATCCATAAGATCATAGGAGGTTACTAGGCTATTGGCCCTGAGGTCCTATAAGCCTAGCCAAGAGTTTAGCCCATGTTTGGACAAATCAGCACCCAATGCCCCTGTCCAGCAGGGACATGGGTGGAATCCCAGGGGTAGATTTTCTATTTCCCATCCAGTTATCCAGGTTGAACTTAAAAAGGGGTAAAAAGGTACTCTGATTGATGTGGAGAGAGATTCTATTTCATAGATGAGGGAGTCTCTGGGACACAAATCTGCCCTGCAACAAGTCTTGTTGATGTCATAGACCAGGCTGAGGCCGTGCATGCAGGGTACTTGAGTGGAGCTTGACTTCCGGATATGCAGCAGTTCCATCAAGGTGGGGTCCATGATAGCCATGTATGCCAGACAGAGGTCACCTCTGAGGAGTCTGTATGAAACTGAGTACATGAAAAGGCTTTTAACTTAACTGTGTATGGTAGATGTTTGAGGCCCTGTATTCTCCTGGTGAGGAACCTCTGTGGTCTCTCCAGCTGTTGCATGTGCTTTGCGAGGTACATGCCAAAAGGTGCATTGTACTCAATAATGGGTCTTTTAAGGGAAGAATACAGGGATGTTATGACCTCCCTGTCCCTGGATGAGACACTCATACTTATGTGGTGGGCCATGCAGAAGGCTTTCCATACCACGGAAGCAAAATGGTGGTCAAAATTCAGGTTGCTATCAACCTAGGTGCCCAAATCCCTCACAACTGATTCGGTGCTTAGGACATTGTTATTAATGTGATCATTTGTAGGGACATCACTCTCCCCAAAGGGGATGATGATACAGTTTTTGGTATTCAACTTGAGGCCATGTTTCTGGCACCAGTCATTTGTCTGAGTGAGACCCTCTTGGAGGATGTCCACATCACTAGGGGGAATTGATGACAACATGCAGCTTTCAGTCATCTGCAAACTTGGTCAGCCACAGCACACTGGTTTCGTCTGCACCTCAGAAAAGTTTACCCCAAATAACAGAGGTCCCAAGACCAAACTCTGGGGTACGCCACTTATTATGGGTCTAGTGCTTGAGGTGGCTTCCCCTATTTTGACTATGTGGGTTCTATCAGTGAGCCAGTTTGCTACTCATCTGGTAACATATGGATTGATGCCTAGTTGAGAGAATTTATCTATTATGAATGAGTGGGGAATAGTGTCAAAATCTTTGGCCAGGTCAAGGTAGGTGGTGTGCACCATCTTCCCCTCGTCCATGGCTTTGGTGACTCTCTCAAAGAAGTTGACCAAATTTAGCAGACATGACCTCCCCTTGATGAAGCCAAACTGTGCGGGATCAAGTGTTTGGAGGTTGCCAAGGTCCTTGTTACAGAGTCCATAATAATCCATTCCATGGCCTTGCAGATCAGGCTAGTTAGGCTGATGAGTCTATAATTTCCCAGATCAGTGGACGCTCCACCTTTGTGTAAAGGGATGACATTGGCTGTCCTCTACTCAACTAGGATGAAGCCAGTACTCAGGCTTTGGTTGAATAGGGTGCCTAACGGTGCTGCAAGTTCCTGCCTGAGTTCATGTAGGATGCAGCCTGGGATGCTATTGGGTCCCATGGAGCCTGTATTTTTTACCTTTGAGACAGCAGTGATGACCTGTTCTATAGATAAAAGGGGAAGGGCGCAGGTACTGGGGATGTCCTGATTTACTGAAGGGGGGTACAGAGAGGTAAAGTTTCCGCTGAATCTTGTCAGCCAGCAAGTTTGTTATATCGACGGCATTTGTATATGTGGTGTCCTTGACCACCAGTTCTGAACAGATCTGGGTGCTTCCTTTCAGGTTGTGGACATATGTGAAGAAAGCCTTATGATTGTCTGGACACAATCAATTATTAAATTAATTAACCAACATAGTTATCTTGCCCTCAGCCCTCTCTCTGGGATGTGAAGCTCCAAATTCTCTATAACCTGCACAGCTGTTGCTGAACAAGAAATGAAGAGCTATGGTCCTTTCCTACACCCTTCCTGCACATCCCTACCTGCCTTTCAGTATGTTTTTCCCCCTGCATGCCCCCATTTCACCACTTTCTTATCACCCCTTTTTTCTTTTCTTTTTTTAGAATTTGTTTGTGGTTAAGTGGAGCTAAGTGGCATGGCATGCCACACAAACCTGCTTAAAATTGCTTAAGAGTGCCTTAATCTCCTTCTGTGTTTCTGACCCTGTTAGGCAAATCTGCAAAATAAACATCCCCGGCAAACCCAGGCCCCTGTCAATTATAACATAGTACATTAGCCCACTAGGCCACTCAGTTTGCAGGTGGTTCCATAAACATATCCTGATTGCCAGTGACACACTGCATGTACATATAATGGGAAAACTGGCAGTGTACTTGGGACTGTGATGCAGACACCAAATCAGTACACATCCAAATAAATAATGACGGGTGTACGTGAGGCCTGGGATAGCAGGTATAGCTATCAACTGAACAGATTGTTGCAGAATGTCCACAGTTGTGCCATCTACATTTGGCGTGGTTTTCACAAAACCTTTTCTGTGCACTAATGTAATGACAAGTCAGTGCAGACTGAGGTTAGAAAATCATGACAGACCGTTCACTGTCACATGTCATACCCATTCGATCACACATGCTAATGCGAATCCTGTGTAACAGACTGTATGCATGCACATATATCTTGCAAATACACCTGTTGCACTACTGACTGAGTAGCTCAGTCTGTTAAATACCTAGCATGCTGTACATTTTTCCATCCACAGTCCTGGGTTTGAATCCAGTGTGTTGCACTTCATTTACATGCTTGTGAATACAACAAATAATGACTGAATCCTGCAATTTTAACCAAAACAGGTTGCTCCTACTGCATTCACTGCTACCCAATGCTAGCACATCAAAGGCATGTAGGTAGGTGAATCCAGTGTGTTGCATTTGCTTGTGAACACAACAAATAATGTCTGAGTCCTGCAATTTTAACCAAACCAGGTTGCTGCTACTGCAGTCACTGCTATCCATGTTAGCATGTCAAAGGCCTGTAAATAGGGACATACTGCACAAATATGTATAGGCTACCTATATGTCACCTACCACTATCCCACTGGCACTGTTATGTAACATACAGTATGTACCTTAGGCACATGCCTTACCTGGACTGTTATGGGTACCCTCACCCTGGCTCTGCTGTAACAACAGAGCTGACACTGCTCCCTCACTGTCACATACAGCTTGCCATCCTCCAAAGTGTTCACACTCCATAGTATCAATCAGTCCTAGGCAAAAAGCAGCAGCTGCAGCCTGCAACATATGCAGCAGTATGTTCAGCTACCTACTACAGACCTACCATACCTCACAACCCCCTAGAAAAAGGGATCCACACAACACCCATACATAAAGGGACGGGGGCAAAAGTTAAGTGACAAGGATATGTGTAACAGTCTACCCCTACAAACATACAAAGTTGATAGACCGGCAACTACTGCAGAAGCATGTATATTCTGATGTGTATGATGTATGACACTCATGTGTCTTCCCCCTTACTGACCTCAACCCACATTGTTTAACACTGAACTGCCACATAATCAGAAAGTCATCTGACAATGCCCAAACACAGAATCCAAAACTGTCGACATACCACATAAATCCCAACAGTGGACAGTATTTGTACCTACCCTCTGTGATGCTGTAGTCTCCACACCTCAGTAATGTCCATCTCAAAGACTAGGAAATGGGACACGGCCTACATGAAGGCATTAGATAATGCACTATTATGCCATGTCATTGGCTAATGAAAGTGCAACCCAGCTGTTCTGAATGCAATTGGCAAGTCTGAGTCACTGATTGGTGCACAGGCAATCACCTGTTATTGAGCATTATCTACAAAAGCAAACAGCTGCCTATGGTAAATAGGTCTGTAACTTGCTTTACCAAGACAGACTGCAATTTTGGAAGCATTTTTCTTCAGGATTTCTGCACAAAAGGATTACAACACTCTACCAGGTATGTAATACAAGTCCCCACAAAATGGGATGCAGATGGGAGGATGCAATTATGGGGAATAGGGATTTCAACAGTAGGCCTCCAGTACATCCCTGGGAATAACAGCTTGCTGATAGTCTGCTGTCCAACAGCAACAGGCATGCCTTCAACTCTGCCTGCTGTGACTTAGTTCACAGCTGCGGCCCTCTCACTCCCTCCTACAATGGTCGGTTCCTGTACGAATGCTACTGGATTGTGTGTTAGACATAGTGACAGTATGTAATGGTGGACACAGCTGGCATATCCCATGATGTACTGTCATTCAGCTCCTCTCAGTCTGTGAATGTCACACCGCAATTGTTCAGACATTGTACCAGTGTCCCTGACTGTCCCTGAAGTACTGTGGCTAAGTCACTGTTTTGTCAACATTTGTATCTCATCACTTGAAAGCTATGGCTACCAAATCTGGCAACCTCATACAGCAGGACTGCAGGTTATAGCCATTAGTAGTGGGGGGACACAGGCCCAACCTGAGCAACAGAGTGTACATACTGTCATACAAAGTAAGGATATGAATACAGTAACATATATTACTGTAGCATAACTGTTTTCTGAGGGTTCAGGCATGTGACAGGCAGGTTCTCCACATTCTAAAAACAACCATCAATTATTGTCAAACCGTTTGCCAGAAATCCACATGTTTAAGGCAAAGGGACACATACATCAAGCACATGTAAACATTCCATAAACATCTGTGTACTGGAAAAGTAGGACACCTACAAGGAAGACAACCTGCAACACGGTTGCATTGCTGTCTGTCATTGTGGCACACAGATGTTGATGGCCATAGTGAAGCACAAGTGGGCTTGGGGGCTGAATCTGTCTCATGAGTTGACATCTCACTTCCTCCCCCTTTGTCCCCACACACACAGTCAGTATGCCCACACATACATAGTCCCTTGCGGCCAGAGATATTGCACAGAATGTGGTAGCATCAAACAGGAGAGTGTAGACCCTAGCTACAGCCAGAGAGCTGGCAAGGTCCAACACAGGTAGACTGACAGGGTGCTCAAAGGAGGACTGCTGCCCATCAACCACCTGTCACAGGTGTCACATCACAAGTCACCTGATGCATGTTTTGGTCCATCAAGAAGACACAGGCATGTTCCAAATGCAACACCAGATGGATGCGCAGGATCATGGATGCATCAATGATAGACTGACATAAAAACACAGTGATTTACCTGCTTGCAGCATACTATTGACCTATATGAGCAGCGCACTTCACAAATAAGTGACTCCTGCACATCTGTTAGAGCCTGATTAACACTTCAGTTAACCTCCAAAATGAACATACAAATAATGTACTCTCACCTGTGGTGAGACCTGCTCATAGGTTCTGTCCTGTAGCCCTATGCATTTTACTATTTGATGACAGCTCAGTGCCGCATTGCTATGATTCTGGTGGTCTGGGACATCAGAATGTCGTGATGCAGTCAGCCATCCAGGATGACATCATTTTCCTCAGCTGAAAATGGTGGGTGCCTCCATCTATACATCCTTTCTGAAACACAAGACTAGGGGAACACATCACAGGATCACATATGTTTGCTCTCCGCTATGTACAGACCCTGCACATCAAAGTGGCCTGCACTATCCACTGCTACCTCCCATATCTATCATATCAGTACAGTGTGTATATGTCTATCAGCAACATAGTATATTATTGGTTATGTCCTTGCGTGATGGAGTGTGCTGTATGTGTCCACTCCCCTCAATGCCATCTACATGGTACTGGGACATTGCCCATAGGGGACATACCACTGTAGATGGCATTGATGGGAGTGGACACATACAGCACACTCCATCACGGCACACAGGGACATAACCAGTATTGCTACTATGTTGCTGATAGACATATACACACTGTACTGATATACGGTAGGATATGATGTGGGAGGTAGCAGTGGATAGTGCAGGCCACTTTGGATGTGCAGGGTCTGTACATAGCGGAGAGTAACATATGTGATCCTGTGATGTGTTCCCCTAGTCTTGTGTTTCAGAAAGGATGTATAGATGGAGGCACCCACCATTTTCAGCTGAGGAAAATGATGTCATCCTGGATGGCCTCAGACTGCATCACGACATTCTGATGTCCAGGACTCACCAGAATCATGAGCAATGTGCAGCACTGTGGGCTGACTTCATCACAGCAGTAAAATGCATAGGGCTACAGGACAGAACCTATGAGCAGGTCCACCACAGGGTGACAGACACAGAGTACACTATTTGTATGTTCATTTTTGGAGGGGTTAACTGAAGTGTATTAAATCAGTAATCACAGTAGTGTATGTGCAGGAGCTCTAATATATTTGCACTTATTTTTGTGAAGGTCTATGCAGTCTGCTATACAGGGGTCAATAGTATGCTCAAGACAGGTTCACTGTGTTTTAGGTATAGGTCTATCACATACATTGACATATTGCTTATCTCACAGGTCTATAGTAGTGGCAACATTAACTGGATGTAGCTGCAGTACATGTCACTTAATTGGCCTGTCTTGTCTGTGTATGTTGTAGTCTGCTTGTGTGTTGTGCATGGGATCAGAAATAAGATACTGTATGTGTGTATGTGTGTGTGTGTGTGTGTGTGTGTGTGTGGTGTGTGTGTGTGTGGATCACCATACATAATAGTGCAGGCAGTAATGCAGTTATTTTGTCTTCCTCCTCACAGTTGAACATGGGGGTTGGAGTCTGTCCCCCTCACAACCTGATGTCAGGGTCTCATCAGACTCTGATGATGATGATGGCCATAGTGAAGCACAAGTGGGCTTGTTGGGGGCTGAATCTGTCTCATGAGTTGACATCTCACTTCCTCCCCCTTTGTCCCCACACACACAGTCAGTATGCCCACACATACATAGTCCCTTGCGGCCAGAGATATTGCACAGAATGTGGTAGCATCAAACAGGAGAGTGTAGACCCTAGCTACAGCCAGAGAGCTGGCAAGGTCCAACACAGGTAGACTGACAGGGGTGCTCAAAGGAGGACTGCTGCCCATCCACCACCTGTCACAGGTGTCACATCACAAGTCACCTGATGCATGTTTTGGTCCATCAAGAAGACACAGGCATGTTCCAAATGCAACACCAGATGGATGCTCAGGATCATGGATGCATCAATGACATTTGTGACTCCCTCCACCACATTGAAGATGCCATCCATTATTTCACTGATGTAGTGGATGGATGGTGAGGTGAGATATTGTCAGCCCTTGACTGCACGTTGTCTGTGCTAGAACATGTGGTGGGAGTAGGATGTCAGACACATGGCCGTATGTCAGCAACAACACTCGCAGAGAGTCCATGTGGCCATGCACACTCACACTCCCATAGTGGCAGTACCCCCAGCACTACAGAAGGGAAGGTGCCGTCCACCCCACAATGTGGCAGGCCATGGGTACGTGTTCCTGGGTGGTCCCGTGAGGGACACTGGCCCAGCAGACACCAATAACCATCAATGACTAGTACCGCATCTGACCCTGGGCATGGTGGTGCCAGTGCCACTTCTGACAGAGCCAGTTCATATATTTGTGGCCAGAGACAGTGAACTATCCATTTTGCCAAGTATGGTCCACAGCTGTCCAACATACCCACGTGTAGGGCTAGCACATGACTTGACTGTGTACACGCACACACTCATATATCAGTGACACATGCAGGTCACCAACAGACATGCACAGCACCTCTCCATGGCCCAGCTAACCAGCACCCCTTCCTGACTCCCACATACAATGTTAACTGTTTGGCAAAGTCTACGACTCTGGCATCCCCACACCACACCCTATGCATGTGATGATACCTGTGCCACATCCCTGCCATCCATGCCATTGATGCAGGGACATGCAAATATGTGTCTGATGCACAGGGATGACTATAGTACATTACTTGACATGTTGTAGTGTGGTTGTGTTATGCCATGACAGTTGCTGTACGCTGGGGTGTGTCATGAGAAGACATGAAATATTTTTACCTTTGTTGCATGATGTTAGATTGGCGGTGGTGTTGCAGACTGACAGGTGACTCTCAGAACTTTGTATGTTACTGTTGCAGGTGTCTGAGTGGCTATGCTGTGCAGACTTGGGGGCAGTGCAGTGGCTCAGGATGGTATGGTTGAACAGCAGAAATATGACATCAGCAAGGTACGGCTGTATATGTGCATGGTTACCTAGGTGCGTATGTGTAGAACAGTGTGTCAGAGGCAATGGGAGCAGGCAGCATAATCCTGCATGCCTACCCTGTGACAATGTATCCTACCCTTGATACTTGTCAACTGGGTGTTCCATACCTACAAATGTGGGTGGTAGCAGATAGCATTTATGCCTAGGTAGATGTGGGCTATTTAGGGCCAGCAGCTACTCAAAGGGGCTGAAAATGTATAACCATTGCACACACACAAGCAAGACAAGAGACACAGCTGTAAGGGGGTATATTTACACACAGACACCCACCCACTCACAGAGGTGCTCTTTTTGAGATTAGAACCCCTACCTATCTTGTAGTATATACTATAGTACTACGTACTTATTATCTCCACCACAAAGCTTATGTGCTCTGAGAGTGTCTGCCAGTGCTGGTAAGGTAGATGACATCAGCAGGCCCTGTAAATGAGGCCAATGGGGGGTTAACAGGGCCTGAAAATATATAACTTATGCACACAGATAGACAAGACAGACACACTGCTGCAAGTGGGTATATTTGCACACAAACACACACACACACACACACACACACACACACACACACACACACACACACACACACACACACACACACACACACACACACACATATACTCAAAGAGTTGCTCTTTTTGAGATTAGGACCCCTTCCTATCTAGTAGCACATACCATAGTACTATGTACTTACCGCATGTGCCACAGAGCTTATGTGTTCTGAGAGTGTCTGCCAGTGCTGTTAAGATGGATGACTTCAGCAGCTGTTGACAGGGAGGCCATTGTTGTGGAGGACGCTTGCACAGGGCCATAAAACGATTGGCCATTGCACAGACATAGGCCTGATAGGCATGTCTGTACTGCTGTATGGGAAACATGTACATATACATACATGCACACACACACACACACACACACACACACACACACACACACACACACACACACACACACGGGGACTATGACCTCACTGTTTGGCATTTCCCTCACATACTGCAGTGGGTTTTGCTGCCTTGTGGCCTACTGCATATTATGGGACAGCCAGTATTGGACAGAAAGCTCCTGTTGTCCCACATAGCTGTTAGTTCTCTGCAAGTACCACAGTAGCCCACTCTATTCCCTTGCATACATGGAGCAGGTCCATACAAATGCTACCATAGTCTAGTACCCCAAACATTTGTTGTACAAAAGAGTGACTTACCTTGTGAATGCAGCAGTTGAGATAACAGTGCTTCAGGGTTGACTCTGTCTGATGCATGCAGTACACAGCCAATACATGGTGAGCTATAGGTTTTGTGGTGTGGCTGGCATCCTTTTTACTATGTATGTGAGTTGGAGTGAGGTGTCAGTCCCTAGGACCCTAGGTTGTCAGTGCATGTTTTATATGCTACCTCTTGACCAAGGCCAGGGCATACTGGGCACACCTATATCTGCCTACAGGGACAGGGTCAGGGGATTCCTCCTCCAAGTCCCCCATGTGGGTGTGGCTATGACCTTGGCACTGGTGGGGAGCTGTGTGCCACTTCCCTATAATGATCCTGCTGCAGCTGTTTCAACAGGATCATACTGTGTAGCATGGCACATACTGTGAACATTTGTGCATATGTGGCTGGAGAGTACTGCAGGGCTCCACCAGATATATCGAGACAGCAGAACTGTGACTTGAGCAGACAAACATACTCTCTATGATGTACCAAGTTTGTGCATGTATCTCATTATGGGTTTCTTCGGTAGGTGTGTGTACATTTCTTATGGGTGTCATCATCCATGGTGCCAGTGCGTAGCCAGCATCCCCCAGTAGATGGCCATATGGGATGTCCCCCCTGGTAAACATCTGGTACAGCTGTGATGCATGCCAAACATGGCAGTTCTGGTAACTGCCAGGGCTGCCAGCACACACACTCATGATAATGCCCTGGGCATTGCACGTGGCTTGGCAGTTGATGAAGTGATACCCATTGTGGTTGATGTAGACTCTAACCTCCTCACCAGGTGAGGTTTTGATGTGTACATGAGTGCAGTCTATGGCACCCAGTACGTCAGGGTAGTGTGCTACACAGTGGAAGAGATGCATACTGCTGGCACTCTCCTCAGGAGTAAGGGGTAAATAAATGTTCTCATTGGCATGTGTTTGCATGGCAGCCAGGAACTGGTGGAGTACCCTGGATGCAGATGTCTGTGAGACCCCAATCATGTCCCCAGTTGGTCTTTGAAAAGTGCCTGTAGCTAGTATTCCAAGGGCTACACATACCTTTGTTTACACTGGGATGGGTTCCTCTCTGTTGGTTCTGGGTCTGAGTTGAGGGCATTAAAGCTCAGTGAGTTCTTGTAGTATGTCCCTGTCCACCCTGTAGTGCTCTACAATCCCCAGCTTATGTAGCTCCTGGAAAGTTAACCTGGGCCTGAACACTCTTCTCCTTCTCAGTCTAGGCTTACTGTCAGCAGTAGCATCAGCACTGCCCTCAGCCTCTAGCACATTCGGATGTGGCAGAGCAGCAGCATCCCCTAGTATTCTGTCAGTTAAAATTCCCAAGTCTGTACTCCAATGGTGCATAGTATGGGTGAAAAATCAAATTGTATGGTGTATGCATACTTTATAGTGGTGTGCTGCAGATGGAGCCTGTGTGATGGGCTAACTATGATGCATTCCACCTGCCAGGTATAACATTGAGGGGTTTGAAAGGCCCAGTGTCAGTGGAGCAGAGCTTATCAGTAATTTAAACAAGATTGGCTTTCCCAGGCTATTTCCTTTTTTTTTAATGTCTTCCCTGCTAAGCACTGCAGAGTTGCGCTCAAACCCAGAGCGCTAGTGTAAACACTGCTCAGTAGTCTGGACACACCCTCATGCATGGGCACGCTCAGCATAGCTTAAACCAGCTAAAACACACCCTGCAGCTAAACAAAGCTTAGCAGCACTGGACAAACCCCCTTGCTTAGCTGAGTGGCGCACCATGCAAACAGGTGCCACTGAGCTCCAATCCACTTAAATATATAGTGGCACACCCTGTTTTCATGTCAGCTATCTGTTCTGCAGACACCAACATGGTTTACATGGGTTTTATCTGTGGACAGAGTGGCCCATTTTTGCTATTCAGGAACCCCATCTCATATGCATACAGTTCCTTGCATATAACCTAGGTACTTCACTATTCCAGGGCCTGCCTCCTTAGCAACCACAGATATCTGCCATTGTACATACTACATGCAGGGCCCTATAATGCATTATTCTCACTAATGGCGTCTTTTTACTTTTTAAGACTTCTAATATTTTTTTTGCATAACAGCATGGTTGTGCGCTGCTGAGCGCCATGCAAGCCAAATATGGGTATTAAAAAATATTTTATGTTATTTTGCATTAGTTTTTGGACTCAAAGGGCATATATATCTGTACCTGCTATGACATTTTTGACCTAATTGGGCTGTTACAGCCCCTGTTCAATTTTTACACTACTGTATACAACTTGTAACACCAACATGGGTTCTGCACGAATACCTGGTTCCTGGATCACAAACCAACCTCATTTGCATGCAGTTCACCTGCTTATGAGGTGAGTTGGACACTTTTGAGTCTACACGCTTGTGCATGCCCCTCTGCTCAGTTTACTGGATTGCATGGCTGCAAATGGGCATATGCACTATCAGCAACTCCACACACCCTACATCTGGCACATAACCAAATATAAGTAGCAATTGTGTGGGGGTGATATGGGAAACCAGATATTGATTGTATGATATTGGGATATAATGCCCTGCAGTGGTTCATGATCATGATTCTCATCATTATTAAATTTACCTAAATTCATGATACAGCATGAATACGACTTTGGAGACTTGCAGCAAAATATTCCCTGTCTGTATAAAGCTGTGCAGAAAGCTATAGCAGCAGCAGATTTTATCAGGACCACCAGACTTGATTGGAGCCAGTGATGATGTGGGTTTGCTGGGAGGTTGTTGAAGGAACAATATGCCATGGCACTGGAAAATAGATGATGTGTAGTCTACAACTATGGATCAGATTAAACACATCAAAAATTAAAACTAATGTATGTAATGCTACATCCAGGTTATGCCCTACAATATATGGACTGGATTCACAGTGCATCAGACTTCACCTAGAAATATAACAAAGATGTGAAGGGATGGTTTTCTTTTGAGGACTGATTTCCAGCAGAAATTTGTACATGCTCAGTACATGAATGTGGCTGCTTGACCTGTTGCATGCTCCCACAGAAGAGGCATAGGAGTGCTGGTCATGGGAATAATGTCAGTCCATATCCACAGAGACAGTGAAGGAAGGTTGCAGTCACATGTAAACACAAGTATGTGGGCCATATACATTGAAAACCTGAAAAACTTCCATCATCTGTCAGGCAGGTCTGTCATCTTTGACATGTGACATGACATGTGGTGGTTTACCTGTGCGCTGATAACTCTGCTGCACCCCTGCCATATAATGGATCATGGCCTTTATCAGCAGCTCAGCAGTGAATCTATCTCAACCCCTGATCCACACCCTGTGGCTGCAGCATTGCCCACTGCAGATGCATGTATACGTTACAGTAGTGCAACCTGAGTAGGTATACTGGACCTAACCCACTCTTCCACGATCAGGTGAGAAGTAGGAGGGTTCCACTGGCAACAGAGCTATGTCAATGGACTTGGGTGGTAGTGTTTCTTCTACAATCAACATTGCCAAAACAGGCACTATGCCCTCTGACTGTGTTACTGTAAAGTTGACGTCAATTTTGGTGTCCGAAGCTCCAACATCACACTAACATCAGACATGCCTTGTCGCATAGCAGAGGACCCTGTAACCACAACATCAGTGAAAGGAGACAAATAAACACCTATGTGTAATATTACAAATATGTGGCAACCCACCATACAGTAATGCACCTAAGTTACATATTATTACTATGAAAAGAATGTGAACATGCACTGTTTGGATGGTGTGCCATTCTGTTTGCATCCCAGATGTGCCTTTAGAGGAGTGATAACATTGATGAGCATCCCTAAGATTATGGAATGGATACGGCCTAAAAAATGTTACTGACATAAGGTAATACCAAACTACCCATCATCAACAGAGATGCACAAAAGTGCATCCAGCTCAAGTACAACATCCAGGCTATTGCAAGGTATCAGTCTTCACTCTAACTCACAAGAGAAGGGCAATAATAACTGCTCTGTGGCAGGTGGTGTGGTATGCAATGGTGGACCACTGCCCATGGCTTTCCTGTCCTGCGCAATGGGAGGAATGTAGTATCATGTCAGTGCCCCTGCAGTAGACCCAATGGATCACCCTGTTGTAACCACCAACAGCATTAATGTCCACCACTAGTTCAGACTACATATGGTCATGGAAGCCCCTGCCACTTTTATCTGTCCCTAGTTTCCACTGTCTTTAATACATGGAAGGCCTACAATAATATTTCTGTCTCTGGGTAGAAGAATTTCTCTGAGAATTTTGTTCCTTTTGGTACTGTGTTACAACCTATAAGTGTCAATACAGAGTTATGGTCAGTGAGTGGACATATCATATATGTAGCAGCTGCTGTAGTGTGCACATACTATCACAAAAGGTTCATACAGTGTCCCATTAGAAAAGCATGGTGATAGACTGAGTAGTGGCATGCACCTGTCAGCAGCCTATGCATATTGTTGCCTACTAAAGCACGGCCACCAGGTGCTTGGCATAAGTACACCAAGTCATTATCAGTTAAGCTGTGTTGTAGTCCCACCTCACATTGTTTACTGTGTTTCATATATGATACAAATTCACTCACAGTATGCATTACAACATAATCCTATCAGTGCTACATGACAGAGGTTTTAGTGCCCTTCACACAGGCCCAAAGCCACTACCTAAGTGGACTAATGCTGTCCACATCCCAATCCCTAGCCTCCCATCATTGCAAGACACACCATGCTTCTCATACAGCTATCTACAGGAGGCTATGGATCCTCCTTTCTCTTAGGAAGTCAGTTCCCACAAGTATACATACATATATATATATATATATATATATATATATATATATATATATGGGTCTACTTTGTTTCATTGAATCTCATTTTACTGAATTTCATTTCACCCCGACCACATCCCAAAAACACATATTACTGAAAACTCATTTCACTGAACTGCAGTTAGTATATATGGCAGTGTGTAGAGTACTGTAAGGCAAGTAAAATGTATATGCTCTTTTCCCCACTGTAATGCGATCCTGGAGTTAGTATATATAGTTGGGGGGGGTGTGGAGGGCACAGCCCCCTACATTGGGGGGTATGGGGAGCATAGCCCCCACCTTGTTTGTTTTATATTGTATTTTACCAAAAACTTCAAAACAATACATTTTAAACAATAGATATGCATAGTTGCAACACCAATGACTAACTCTCTCCAGAAGACAATATGTACTCAAACTAAGTGGGAGGCTGTGCCCCCCACACCCCCTACCAGGGATTGGCACTGGTTTCAGGTAATGATGATTGGCATGACAGTATGTGTTCCACAATCATGCCATCGATGTCATATTCAAAACCGAAGTTGAATGTTTGTTTCCAGCACTGGCATGTTTATAGCCATACCCCTGCCATTCACACCCAGTGCTGTGGTCTGCTGGATCAGTATTGTTTTTCCAGTGTCTATTTCAAACTCCACTTCCAGCACCAATTATACCTAGCGCACCATGGCATGCATTAGATAGTCATTTACTGGTGGCTGTCATATTTCATATTACATTACCTCCGCCACGTCTGCATCCAAAGTGTATGGCATTTTATCTTCTGCGGTTGTACCTCCATGTCATGGTCCATGAAAGGCACTGTCTGGTACTATGATTCTTCTGCCTGGTTGTATCTCCTATGGGTACATGTGGTATCTGATTTTGCCTGGGCAGATTCTGTGGCCTCAGCAGTCACTCTTTGGAATGCATGTTATGTTCACATGCCAGAAATACAGATGAACTGGTTAGACAACATTTAATCTGGATCCTTGTGACACATCATCTGCCATAATACCCTTTTGTTTGGCAGGTATATTGTATTTTATTTTCCCTTGCATAATTAGCAGCATTTTACTTCCCCAGAAACTGTTATACCACACAGTGCAGTACAATTTAGTGATGACTGTTTTGCCTTTGTACCTCTCACTATTACTATCCTGCCTGCTACAACTGTGTATGCGGTATGGTAGTGGCCACCACACCATTTATCTCCATTACATTGACTACTAGGTCTCCAGCTGTTTCCAGATCAGCCTTTCTGCATCATGACATAGATCATCAAGGTTTCCTTGGTTCCCACCAATGGTCATTTTTCAGCGGAGGGTATAGGCTCCTCATCAGTGGGCACTACATCAGAGGGTACCACCACAATATGACACTTGGCAGGCAATGGAGGATCTGGTGATGGCCTTGGTGGTCCAAAGGCTGGCACCTGCAGTGGTTGATTGGAGAGTATCCTTATGCAACTGGAAGAGTTGAACAACTGCCTGCTCCTGACCAGCAGGCCAGACATGAGGATGGTCATGGAGGTGACTGATCTCTGGCTAGATGCAGCACTGGACATTGCATCAGTCATCTGTCACCTCTCCCTATCCCTCATCATGGTGTTCTCTTTCCTTTCTATCTCACTTACCTACCCAGTTTGTGGTCCAATCATCCCTTTATTTTTTGTTTGTTTGTGCTTCTTCGTTGTGTACCGCATGTTTGTGACAGCAGTTATTTTCCTTGTATGTGTCTGTCACTTATGTGTGTCTATCTTCTCTAATTAACATCTCTATAACCTCTTTCCTGCCCATACCTTTCTCTTGCTATCTTCTCCCTCTACCCATCTTGAGAAACTTTAAAATGAGCAACTGTCCCAAAAAAATATATATCCTTGCTTTCCCATGGCATCCAGGTTTTCCCTTCCACTTGCCTTTCTATGTGTTCCTCCACTTGTTATTTTTCCTTTCTGAATGGACTATACATCCATCTTTTTTCCCATTTAAAGCAATAAAATATTATATAATGACTTTGTCATGTAGCCTGTATCAGGGCTCTCATTTGTGCTTGTAGCAGTGCATAAATGCACATGTGAAAGCATGTCTATATCAGAACAGCGAATGCTATTCTGTTGAACTATAAAGTTCTAAAGCCAAAAATGTCGAAGTCATGGATCAGCAAATTTTTTTTCCTAGGGAAAAAAATTTGCTGATCCAAAAAAAATATATATATGTATATATACATATATATATATATATATATATATATATATATATATATATATATACACACACACACACAAACAAAATAAAGTGGGGGGTTTCCTCCCCCACACACCCCCAACTTAAATATACCCACTCCAAGATCGCACCACAGTGGAGAAAACAGCGAAGTCCCAAAAACAGCCCAGCAAGTTTTTTTTCCCTGAGAAAAAAAATCGCTGTTCCGTGACTTCAACATTCTCAGGTTTTGAAATTTACAGTTTGGCTATTTTCAGCATTCGCTTTTCTGATAGGGAACCATAAAAGCTACTGGTGTAACTGGTCCCATGGTATATGTCACACAGTGTTGGCCATTACTTGATCTGGCAGATTTTTGCCAGTGAAATTTCCCAGTAATTTAAGTCTGTCATGCAAATCACTAAAATTCATTTTTAATCAGATCTCGGCTACAGTGTGCTACTTTGACTGTGCTATTTTGCCTTTACGTGGCTGCATAAGAAACTTTTCTGAACTAATGGACTACAATTTACATATGTCCAGAAACTAGTTCTTCAATATGAAACAGAATACAGTATAATTCAGAATAGTATGCACCGAGGGTATTGGTGAAAATGTTACTTAAAAATAGAGATAGCAGGAAAAGGCAATGGAGGAAGAAGGAATGATATACAGTGCCTTGTTATTTTGTTATATCATGTTAAGTAGCATTATATTACATTATGTTATGTTATTGTCACATTATGCTACATTTCTAGCCTCCATTGTGCAGTAGGATTAAATATTGACTCCAAACCAAATGAGACAAGACTGATTTTTTTGTCCAGCATACCTCTCAACTTCCTAGGACAAGAAATCTGGATAAAGCCAAAAATAAAGGGGAGGGGGGACAAAGTCACAAAATGAGGGAGAAGTTTTAAATAATGCTCTTATAAACTTAGAAAGAAGAACAGGTTTTTGCATGCACTTTTTGAAGGACATGAAATCCGAAACTCAAATGCTTCTCATTATTTAATGACTTCAGTCCTCAATGATTTGTAAGAAAACCACACATTTTATGAGGAAGAGATTAAAATATGAGGTAAAAATCTGGACAGTTGTAAGGCATTTGTCCAGACACTTGAAGAGTTGTTCATCGAGGGTGTGAGTGAATGACCAAAGCTGAGTCAGCCATCTTAGTGGAGAAAGGCAGCCTGACCCGCTGCACGACAGTGAATCGTGTATGAGTACCAAACTGCTGTTTCACGACATAGATGCATTTCTGCCAAGGTATAGCATATGGTTCACTGAGGCATCATTGTTGGACTTCCAAATGTGTCAGGTTGCCATGAGGGACCTGATAAGGCTACAGAAACACATCCACCATACAGCTGACATATGATATATCTTTATGCTATCAGTTCTTACCCCAGCACTGATGCCGTTACAGTACAAACATCAGAAAGCTAATTCACCAGTAAAGACTAGGGATTCCACCAGAAGATGATGTATTTAGTGGTCAGTATTACAGGAATGAATGGATGACAGACCATAGGAGTAGGTAGGTGACTGTTAGGTTCTGTTTCTAACCAGATAACCTAATATTGGTACTTCCAGTGGTAAAGTCTATATACTTTCAGATACACTTACTGTAAGTTGCCTTTTGTTTATATTCAAAGCTCTCCATGAATAGATATACTTCACTATCTTACCAGATAAGTAGTAAAACTTTTGTATTTTATGTTCCATTTCTTCTTTTAGGTAGAAACCTATCATACCAAGTAACATAAACCTCGCAATTGCATGTTTTATATTACATCATTTCCATTATTCTACATTAGAAATGCAACTTTTACGAATTCAAAGGTTGTGTCACATTTTTTATTTATATTTTTTCCATCCTGCTAAAAATTATTTACCCTTTGAATTTCTTTTTGTTTACTTATGTGTGTAGCATGGTTAGATGGTTTCAGTAATATATGATTCTGTATGAAAACCCTTTGATGCTTACTGCAACCCACAGAATATCGTTTCACAGTTAGTCTCTCCTAACAAGAACTGATAGCATGTGTAATTTTGGAGCTGGTGTATATACAGTTTGATGATGTAGAAACTTGACCTCACCTCATAAAAAAGTCTTTATACTGTGCAATCTTGTCAGTGTAGGTCTTCTGAGTAGCAGCCTCCCAAAGTTTTAGATGATGAGGGTTTGAATAACCACGTGCTGATTAAATGAGAGGTGATTATTCATAGTAGACCCAAAACAAATAATCCTGAAATGCCTTCAGGATTTGTTTTTCTCTACTATAATCTGATGCAGTAAAATACCAGACCCATCATTATGAGATTCATCATCTATAAACTAAAAACATAACCTGATTTGGACTGTGTGTCACATATGAGAGGGGATGTAAAATGATATTATTCTCTTCTATAAAACTGGACATGAGTTCTTTCATTCCATCCATGTTCAGGATGCATTTCCTTTCACCCTACTTTACCTTCAAGCCTTAATCCCATTACCTAGGCCTCTGTAAAAAGGCAGGTACTGAAACACTGCGTTATATATTTTTTATTATTATACTTATTTATTACAATTTGTTAACCAGGTAACTGAAGTAGTCGGATGACCCGGGCTGTTAGTGAGAAACAAGTACAATGATACAATTTTAATATGCCACAATGTACAACAGTGCAATTTTGTTACCAATATAGTTGCTAAATTAAATGTCAAAATAGACAAAAATAAGTTACACAGATTAACATTTTTATAGGATGACCAAAAGAGTATAATGAGAGAAATAGATTCATGTACTGACTGTGCATTTTTGGGGGTGCAATTGTACATTTTTGGGGGTGCAATTACTCATTAAAGCAAGAACAAGTTGATTCATCCAAGAGATGTCCTTTCAGTTTGGTGGTGAAGGCCTCAATAGTTTTTTCAGTTCTAACCTAATCTGTGCTGCAGGGCCAAGTTTGAAAAATGTGCCTTTTCAAATGGCTATCCTTAATCAGAGTCTGATCAATGTTATGCCATCTCCCCTTCTTCTTTTAAGGACATGGGGTGGGTCTCCGATGACCAGGTACAATTTAAGTGAGGGGTATTGTTCTAGTACTATTATTTTGCACAAAATGCTGCCAGTAACATTTCAGCTCCTTCTTCTAAGCACAGGTAGCCATTTAAAGCCCCTTATCAGATCACAGTGATGGATGTGTAAGTCTACAAGTAATATAAAGCAAGATGTTACTTTCCAAAACCTGCAGTTTTGGAGTATTTGAGTTTGAATGGAGAGCTAGGAGTAGTAAGGCATATAAAACTTTTGAAATAATAACTTTTCTAGCTAGGAAGGGCATGCAGCTGGTAAGAGAACATAAGTAATCATGTAACATAGTTTGAGATAATGTTTTACATACGAGCATGTCAGAATGCAATGTAATAACTGGAAGGGGTCCAGAAGAAAAATATTAACTGGAATTGGGATGCCTGAGTTTTCAATTACTGTCATATGTTTAAGGTTTTTAATTTTTTATGGTATGATAAATAAGAAAGGCTTGACTTTCTTGGGTGTTAATTATTGGCCTATTTTTCAGTATCCAGGTGCAGAGTTTGGAGAAGTTGTGTTGGGTAGACTGTTGTAGTTTTGTATTAGTCTTTTTGGAAGTAAAAAGCTTACTGCCATCTGAGTACATTATGGGTTTATACTGACTGAGGCAGATCATAAGTTAGCTAATTGAGAAGTCATGAAAAGAGCAATGGCCCTAAGACACAGCCTTGAGGAACACCTGCATCTGAATGAATATTATTTGCAAAGATTTGGAATGTCATACTTTCTGCTTATTTTTTAAGCCACTATGTTGTCAGACTCAAACTTAAGTTTATTATGCTTCCTAAGCAGAGAATGATTAACTGTTTCAAACACTCTTGTCATATTATTTATTTTACTTATTGCATTTGTTAATATCAATAAAATGTCCAGTAGTGAAGACTATCATTCACATTATTGTAAATTTTGTTGGTAGCAGTAGAAGTCAGTTATTGTACTAAATGCTTGTAGTAACCCATGCTGTTGATTGCACAAGTACCATATTTTTTTACAAGAAATAATTTGTATAATAACTTTATAATGATCATTGTTAGTGGGTGTATGTCTGATATTGGTCTAAAAGCTTTACATTCTTTTGGATATGACACTACGGGAACAGGTATTGTTATAGAGTGTTTAAATAGTGAACTATGGTGCTGATAAGGCCAAGGTTGTATAAATTAGTCAGTGACTTAGCTGTAGATAGTGCAGCCATAAGCAGTAATATGTGGTGCAATTTCTTAACTCGTACATATAATCTATGTCATTCATGACTGCAAAAGATGAAAGAAACTGCACCTAAAAAAACAACATAATGACTGTTTTACTGCTTTAACTTTATTTTAGATTTCCATGGTATTTTTTTTTTCTGAAATAAAAAATACCTAGACAATACTGTTGTTTTTACCTGTGTCCTTGGAATTTATTTTTTTTTTTTTTGGTAGTATCTTCAACTCTCTTGTTTGTGTGAATCCCCTGAAAAAAACATTTAACTAACACATTTCCATTAGACTTTTTTAACTCAGGGACCTGTGTAAAATTCCATAGAAAGTAGTCTTACCACAGCTGTTTGCCTGGCAGCTGGGTAGTAATGCCCCTCTTGGCAACAGCATTAAAAAATTACATGCATGGTTAACTAGGCAAAACTTGTGCTGGCTGTTCTCCTGCAAATGGTGATGAAAGATCCTGCCTACAATAGTTGCTATGAACTTTGGAAATGAAATGAGAATGGTGTACACCACCATATACACAAACTTTCTTTGTGTCCCACCACAACAACCCCCATTTTCCAGATGATATAAGCAAGCATTAACTCATGATGAGGTATGTCTTTGGTCATGATAAGACCACACCAAGGTGTATTCTAAGGAACGAGACTCTTGCTCTGAAGATGTTTTTGCACATGGCTTCAATTTGAATATGGGGTCCAAATGGAGAAAGACAATTGACAAGAAAAGGAGAGTAGTATTACTAAAAGTGAATTCATCATCAAGTCTTGGGGAGTACCTTCATGCCGTGGACTAACTAAACATAGTATGAAACAAGATCAAGAAAATTTTGAAGAAAATTTATATAAAGATATTGAGCTTAACAGAAAAACTTTTTTATTGATACATAAGATGTGGAAAAAGTAAAGAAATGGAAATTGCTGAACTGCATGTAGATTCAAAAAATTATTCTCAGACACAACAGATTATAGATATATTTACAAAATCTTATGCAAAGCAGTTTGCCTCCAAAAAGGGGTGATAAACTGTCCTAGTAACATCCACATAACCTCAGATACAGAAATCAAATAAGATTCTATTAAAAATGAACTATGCAAACTGGCCGGAATTAGTAATAATTATTTGCAAATGCTTCAGCATGAACTTACAGTACCAATATATCTGCTGTTTAGTAAGCCATTTAAATACGGTGAGATTCCTCAACATTGGAGACATGCTCTTGTTAAACCTCTCTTTAAAGGAAAAGGGAGTGGCACAAAGCCAAAATTATAAGAGCCATAAGTTTAACTTCCATGTTACAGAAAGATAAAGGAGTAGGTTTTTTGACTAGACCATTGTCAAAACTGGAAAGATTGGGACTTGAAACCATAAATCAGCATCCATATGTTGAAAATAGATCTATAACCACCTGTAACATACTGTTCTATAGCAACATAACAATATAACAGCTGTAAATAAAAACTCATGCTGTGATGTAATTTATATAGACCACTTCAGCATTTGATAAGACTCGCACACAAAATGGTGATCAATAAATTAGAACAACTAGGTATTGATGTAATCTTGATAAGATGGATAGCTGCATGGCTTACAAATAAGACATGACAAGTATCACACAGCCATTCTCCTCACCCTAAAGAATGCACATCTGTTAGTAAACATCTGTGAGTAACTGAGACATGGTATAAAGCCACTGGAGCACATCAGCAGTACAAGGCTATAATTCCCTTCACAGGGTCTAAAGGTGGAGGTGTTTCATTTGCATCAAAAATAGATACACCTCATGGCTGGTCAAACAAGACAATGCACTTCAGCGGCTCCATGTTCAAATCACAACAGGCAAAACCCCATACCACAGACTCATAAATCTCACTAGTCTCAAATACAAAGCCATGGAAATAATTATCATGGAAATGATCAATAACGACAAATGAAAATCTCCAGACAATGGACTCAACCCAATATGGTTTTGTGAAGGGCAGGTAATGCCTACTCAACCCGGTGGACTTCTTTGAGAAGGTCACCAAAGAAATGGATGAAGGCAAATGATTCACATTGCCTACCTTGACCAGGCCAAGGCATATGATGCAATGCCTTATTTGGGCATGGTTGACAAACTCAAGAGGTTAGGTATGAACTTTATGTCACCCAGTGGATAGACAACTGACTCACAGCCAGGATCCAGAAAGTTAGAATTGGAGAGTTCACCTGTACAATGAGGCCAGTCACAAGCAAAATCCATCAGGGATTGGTTCTGGGACCCCTATGTTTTAGCATTTATTTCTCTGACGTCAAGGGCAATGTCAAGGGCCTTTGGCTGACCAAATTTGCAGATGATTGCAAATTATAAACAGTCATAGAATCCCCCACTGACACTAATGTTCTCCAGGAAGGGCTGACACAGACAAATAACGTGTGTCAGAATCATAGACTAAAACTAAATGCCAAGAAATGCATAAAGTAACCTTTGGGAAGTCATCCACCCTGGTAACTATCATATTGACAACATACCCCTCAGAGTTGACCCAGTAGTCAGGGACTTGGGGACAAACATAGACCATAATCTAGCCTTTAATCATCACGTATCTGCAGTAGCGAGGAAATCATTATATGTTATGCAACTTATAAACAAAGGTATGGCATCTAGGTCCAAGGAGGTCACTGTTCCACTATATTCCGCATACATCACACCTGTCATTCAGTAGAACACCCCATTTAGTATGGAACCTATCCACGCACATCCAACATTTGGAACATCCACAGAGGTTCCTTATCAAAACAATACACGGCATACGTAACAAGTCCTGTCCAGACCACCTCAAAGCCCTATCCCTGTACTCTGTCAGCTGCTGAGGGGAGATCTATGCCTGGCATACAAAGCATTGTCAGACCCTGCCCTGATTAACCTCCTGCATATACACAAAACAAACAGCACCTAAATTACCCACTCTAAAGACGTAAACCTTACCTGCAATATAAAAAGGACCTGCTGGAGAGACAGGCATACATCCCAGAGACTACCTTTTTTCCTGGAACAGACTCCCCATCCATGTGAAGTAGAGTTCTAACTTAACCCAATTCAAATGCAATTTGGACAATTGAATGGGAACAGGGAATTCATCCCTAGTTTGGCACCAACATTTATAATGGACACAGGTACATGGTAAATATTTCACCTGCCAAGCCCCTGCTTATACTTATCAAGGGTACCAGAACATCTCAGAGATTTAGGATGCATGGCTAGGCTTAAAAAGGGCCTAGTGGTCTTTAGCCTACTACACTCCTATGAACCTATAGCCAGGTGAAATTCTAAGTTAAAGGACAGGGTTCTATCCTAGGCCCATACTCGTTTAGGTAGCATTTTTCAGATCTATCATTTAATCTACGGTGTTCCACAATCTGTATGCAGATGACTTGAAAATGGTTTAACTGATTATATGTGTTACAGATAGGGTATGTCTGCAAAAGAACTTGGCTAAATTGACAGTGTGGGCACAGGTAAATAACATTACATTAATACACCAGAAACGAAGGCATGTGAGATTTGGGAGACATAGACTGAAAGGTGAATATTAATACATCACACAGTGATTGAAAATCTAGATTCACTTAAGGACTTAGCTATATGGGTAGATCCAACTTTGAGTTTTTCTAATTATAGCATCCAATTGTTTATTGATAGTTATAGAACAATAGGTTGTATAAAATATTATAAAATCTAGGAAATTAGAAATAATGAAATCATTGTTTATTTGTTACATTAGACCCAAACTTGAGTATGGAATAAATATATGGAAACCTTATAAGAAACAACTGTGAGTAAATTGGAAGAAGTAAACAGAAACATTCCAAGAGCATCCATAGATGTGAAAATTTAAGTTATTATGAAAGACTAAAATATGTGAACCTCTACAGTGTCTCATATAGACATCAAAGAGGGGACCTTAATCAAGATATAAAGCATTTACATACAACTAACTCTGGGAGTGTTTGGGGTTATCAAAATGTAGCAGAGAATCATCAGACAACCTAAGCAGAAGAGTTTATGCGAATGACAGGTGTACTTATAGGTTCTCTGAGTAAGTAGCTGATGCATGGAATAGGCTACCAAAGTACATTAAAGCAAGCACTTGTTTAGATATTTTTAAGAACAACCTAGACACTTATTACAGAATAACTGTTTTGGTATATTGGCAGGCTGGAAGGACATTATTGCCAGTGCCTGAAATATTTGTTTGTGTGTATGTATAACACTGTTTTCATAAAATCTCAGCACAATGGCATTGATATACAGACTATTTTATATAGCATATCACAGAGAATGGTTGGTTAAAAAATGAAAAAGACAGCTGGCACGCAGGTCCCAGGATTAAAAAGAAGTACCCAAACACGGTGCATGCAGGAATGGAAAAATGGCAGAATACAATCCCCAGGATATGGAAACATTCCTACAAAAGGGTTTAGTCCAGGCTCAGAGGGAAAATGCCCCACCCCACCAACACCTTTGTAGAAAGAGGAAGGAGGAAGAAATCTACAAAAAACCTGACTGGTAAAAAAGATCTATAAAGATGACAAAGTAGTGATAAGAAAGAAATTGTGTATTATTATTATTATTATTATTATTATTATTATTATTATTATTATTAAAGAAGCACAGAATTTCCAAATAGAAGATACTTGAAAGATTAAGAGAGAAATTAGAGGAAAGAAAAATGCTTGCACAAGAAAAACTAGCAAATGCTTCAAATAAAAATTTGAATTCATTAATACAATGGATTTATGAAAAACATTACATAGATGAAGGAACAGTTGGATAACTGGAAAAACAGACAGCAGTGGAAGTGAGAAAATATAAAGAGCAAAACCCTGAGATTTTTGAACGGTATAAAAAAGTAAAATGGACATGGGGAAGAAAAAAAGATCTGATATGGTGCAATATTTATGCAAAGAAGAAATCCAAACTAATAAATGGAAAAAAGCAGCTCCCAAGATATTTGAAGAGAAATACAGGCAAAGGCAGTCTGATAAAAAACATTTCACAACTCAAAAAAGAAAACAAGGTGAGAAATATAGAAAAGATGATTAGTAGGGTAGAAGTTAAACAAACAAAAAAACTGAAGTTATGGATTATCTGTAAAGTGAAGGATTCAATGTGGATAATCCAACACAGGCAATGTTGCAGTACAATGGAGTCACATGGTCCTCAGAATATGGAGCAAGTGGTGGATCAGGAGGCATTTGAAGAAGATTTGAAATATGATGATGCTCTAAAGCTTTCTGTTTGACACCAGTGTGAAAGTCCAATTAAAGTTGCACAGCAAAAGAAGGTGCAGGAGAGCAAAAGAAGGTGCAGGAGACAACAATAACTCTGACACAGGTAATGCTGTGGAGTGATGGGCCAAAGGGTTCCTCTATGAAGGAGCAGTGGATGAAACAGGGTACATCTGAAGGAATATGTCACAGAATGATTTTCTTATTATCCCAAGGATAAAAATTCAAATGGGAATATTCCATGGTGATTTTTGTCACTATTGCTGTTTTGTCTTGACCTTAACCCATTAAGTTGTTTAACTTAACAGATTAGGCTATAGTTACAACTTGGCACCCACAAAACAACCCTGTTTAAAGATTGCTCATCTACTTAAAACAGTATATTCATCAGATGAATACAGATGGTTAAAACTTTCTCAGATCCTATAAGAATAACATTTGGTCTTGATGTTGTTGTTGTGTTTTCCCGGTTAGGGGTCGCCACAGCAGAACTCCAGTCCACTAATGATTGGCAGTAGATGTTGACGAACACTGAGGTGCCAGCTCGACGTTCAACCTTCAACTAAGGCACACCCATTTACGCATGTCTTTCGAACACCCACCCAACTGCGGGGAGGACATGCAGACTCCACACAGAAGGCACTCCCCACACTCCAGCCAAGAATCGAACAGGAGAACCTCTTGCTGTGAGGCAACAACACTACCGCTGCACCACCGCGGATGTAACATTTGGTCTTGATAAATATGCAAAAGCAAGATTTAAAACAGAAAAGCTGCAGCACCGGGAACAGGACTGTGATATAAATGAACTTGAGCAGGAGGGAGTGTATAAATATTTGGGAGAAGATGAATGATCAACAATAAAACATGAACAAATGCAAATAAAGATCAATAAAAAATACTTCAGAAGACTAAAGCTGATATTTAAAACTTCCCTGACATCTATGAATAAAGTCCAAGCAATAAAACAAGTTGTTCTTCCTGTTCTGAAAGTTTTGGGGTGACTAACCCCAACAATTACTAGATCAACTGATGCAAATGCAAGTAAAATGCTTCATGCTTATCAAATGATACATAAAAATTAGTATACAGCTGGATTATGCATTCCTTGCTCTGAAGGAGGTGTAGGCCTCCTTGTAACTGATTAAAAGTACCGATTAAAAGTACTGATCTATAGTTGAGGAACTGCATACACAACTGCTGACCTCATCAGAGACAAATGTAATGAAAGTTTTAAGACAAAAGAATTCTAAGATTACATCTTTGCTTAGTTTAGCATAAGCATTTCTGTGTCAAGCAGGAATGGAAATCAGACCAGAAGTAGATAAAAATCAGCAACTGAATGTGCTACAAAAAGAAAGAAAGAAAGAAAGAATATAAGGAGAAAAACCAGATGAGAAGGAAAATTTAGAAGACACCATGTGAAGCAACACCACAGTTCAGCAGCAAAAATGTACAACTTCTCTAACTATGTTGTAATACCAGCTTGATATTCATATTGAACAGACCAGATTGATATGTACACCTATGTTGCATTTACTGATACATCTCTATGAATGTCCTAACCGAACTTATGTTCTTAACAAGTCTCTGAATGTCTATGTTATTTTAATTCATAAATATTGGCATGTTTACCCTTGTTTATGCATACCTGAGTCCTGATGTGTATTTAACTGATGACTCTTGTATTGTATGTATCTGTTATTGTGCTACTATGTACTTGTTAATGTGGAGTTTTTCTCCTCAGGTCTCCACCGAAAATGGGCTCTTCTCAACCCAGTGTACCATCCAGGTAAACAAATGCAAATACATAAATAAATAAATATTCACTTTATTTAGATCTTTTGCCCCTTGGTATCAGAAACTTAATCAGAATGAACAAGGTTAAAATGCAAGGCAATTTAAAACATTCTAAAACACCCCCCCCACCGTTCAAAGTAACCAAAAGAATGAAACTTCCTGTAGAATGTAACTTCCTGTAGAGTGAAACTTCCTGTTCACTCACCAAACTGACCATATACAACAGAGTTAAGTGCAACAAATCCCCTCACACAAAAAAGAGCATAGTGAAGAGTAAGCTTGTTAGACTAGCTAAAATGGTATCTGAATGGGAGGATTTTATTAATGAATGTCTGTACTTGAAATCCATGTTTATTAAGAGAGGGTATCCCGAACAGTTGAGAGATATGCTTATTACCGAATTATCAGCAAAAGGATAATTAGATTTGTACTCACTGTTATTGGGAGCTGATGATCCAAATCACAGTATGGCCATCCAAAGGTCAGATATCAATGTATCTAATGTACCTTTGCTTGTATTAATACCTATAGTATTTATTATCAACAAATTAAAAAGTGCACTGTTAAAAATTAGGGCACCCTAAAATATATGGGGTTACCAAAAGATTTAGTTGGGACCCGTAAATTTGTAATTAGAAAAGGTCTCTCTCTTAAAAATCTAATTGAATGCCCTGTCACTAGAATACCTGACTACAAAGGCAATAGATGGGGAACATTTAAGTGTCAATGTTGTAACTATTGCAAATTTATTTTAAAGGACAGACAGGTCCGATTCAACAATATGTTGCTTGAACTTAAGCTTAGATGTAATTGTAAAACAAAGGGTTTAGTTTACTTAGCTAAATGCCAGCAGTGTCAGTGTTTTTATATTGGTAAAACATCTAGGAGTTTAACAGATAGAATTTATGAGCATATGTATAATATAAAAAGAGAGAAAGTGAACAATGCATTAGCTAAGCACAATAACTAGTTTCCTGGACATAATTTTCTTTTCTTTTTTTGGGGGAGGGGGGGGATAGGTGGGAGATTGGAATATGATGCAGGGTTTGATTATCATATGAGGTAATTGATTAGGCTTAAAATGGCCCACAAAGGCAGTTAACTTAGTACTAATGTATGAACCTAGTAACCTATGAAAAAATGGAAAAGAATCCCAGGGGTGGCCCTGGTGATTTATGGCTGGAATAGCAGGAGTTATGCTGGCAGCTTACTACTCAACCACCCAGTTTAAATGCTAATCTATCAATTAATTGTATTTTTAAACTTAAATCCATTGGATTTTTTATAAAACGTTTGACTTTATTCAGTATTCCTTTGGTTTGAAATGAACAGTGACTTGTGGTCTCTATGGTGAGGAAACAGGATGTTTCACTTTACAGGAAGTTATGTTCTACAAGAAGTTTCATTCTATTGGTTAATTTGAACAGGATGTATGTTTTAAATTGCCTTGTGTCTTTATCCTTGTTCATTCTGATGAAGTCTCTGATACCAAGGGAAGAAACTGCTAAATAAAATTAATATTTTACTGCTGAAATGTGGTGTTGCTTCACATGGTGTCTTCTAAACTTAGTTGCTGTTTGTTTTTGGTGTTTTTGAGGTCACAGATAAGAAGGAAAGAAATGTGGAAACACCATAAATATTGTGGCAAGTACTGAGATCTCATGGAACAACATCATGTTGAACAAAATGTGATGGAGGAATGGTTAAGGAGAGATTAAGTTAAACAAAAAGTGAAAAGATAATAATGGCAGCCCAGGATAGTGTATTACATGCATGTTGGTTTACAAAATCAATGGAAAAGGTGAGAGAAACAAACAAATGCAAGTTTTGTAAGAAAAAGAACTGGAACAACCAACACTTCTTGTTGCTGGGTGCGATGCACTCATTGCAGAGGGCCTGTATTCTTAAAGGCACAATAATGTGGCAACACTGTTGCATTAGGGATTTTGCAAACATTACAATATATTAGTAGTTGAGAAGCACTGTAAACATGAACCACAAACCATTACAGAGAATGATGAAGCATGTATCACATGGGATCAACCAACAGTTCAAAAAATAAATGCAAAAAAAACAGATATAGTAGTTCATTAAAAAGACAAAAGTAGCATTAATCATTTAATCTGCTAGACCCAGTGACTACATTGTCTTACTTACAGAGAGACACAAAGACATAAAATATTAGGATTCTGCATGCAAAAATGAAAGCAATATGGAAGAAAGAAACCCATGCAGTTCCAAATGTAGTAGGAGCAAATGGTTCTAATAAAAAGGAAATTACAGTCATACTTAGCTATGCTACCAATATATGTAATTCCATATGACTAACACAAGGAGGTAGTTCTGAACACATTGCAAGTACTGAGAAGAACATTCTTGGCTAAAATCAAATACTGAATCAATATTTATTTCATAAACTTTAATAATTCCCTGACTTAATGGAGTCCTTTCGTAGTATTAGAAAACCAAAAGACTTGGAGAAATTAAACCAGGAGAATACATAGCTTATAACTCAAAGTGTGCTAATGGACTTAAAAAAACTGGCCACTCCCCTCAAGAAAAACAAATAGATGATGTTAGATAGCAGCTGTAATAAATAAATATATGAAAAATATGTCCTTCTGTTTAGTCTGGTTATGTCAGTCTGTCTCTCACCTCCCCTGATTTTCAGAATGACAGTGAAGTAGAAGCAGCATGTTTAGCTACAGAATGGCGGGACACATTCTATTCGGCTTCTGTTTTATGATGTGGTCACTTGTCACGATACCAGTTATGTCCTTTTTTTATTACTACATTAGCAGCTCATTCTGTGTCCCACAACGGTACTACATGTTAATATGAAAGTCAGTACCAGGCATTAATTTAAATATTTGTTTGTTTATTAAATTATTACTTATCCATTCAAGTATTCATTCAATCATTTTAATTAGTTAATGCAGTAGATTGCATTAAGACTCTGGCAAATTCCACACATATACACACACACATTGCTTGTTTAAATGGTAATGTAGAAGCAGCATTTTTTAATGCAGAACTGTAAAACATCATACTTATCACCCATCATGATGTAATAGGCTACTCTGCTAAACCTTCATCGACAGAGAAAGTGCCCAAGTTACTTACAGCCCACCTTTTATCACTGCATATGCAGCTCCTGTTTATTTTCCAGTAGACATAGTTGTGAAACTATCTAACAGATTAATATGTTAAGTAATGACAACTCAAGCTTCCATGCTTCATTGTTTTCCCTACCTTCCAGCAGGGTGATTTGAATATGCCTCTATTTGGCTTACGCAATTTTTGTTCTCTCCGAATAATACCACATATAATTTCTTTATATCGGAGTCATCCCTTTTATATAGTCATACCTCACTGTTACTGATTTTGACTCACCAGGCTAGTCAGATGTGACCTCACCATACATGAGGGACAAATCTCAGTAGTCCAGTACTCACTTTATACTACACTACAGTGTCAATATTAGTATATGAATCCAAGTGCCTTATAAACGATAAGTCTCATGGCTTTCTGGTTTTGCTTGTAGTCAAAAGTAAATATGCTAACATGCAAATTATTTTTAGTACTGAACACAGTGAGGGCTTCTGACTTCTGGTGCAGTGTTTATTTTCTTATTTTGGGTCAACACCATGGGTGTATGACATGACTTTAGTATTACATTACGAAAGGGGAAGTTGAACGTCATCCGAGTGGGAGAGAGCTCTGTTTTCAAAGAATCTGTACCATGAATAACAATAAACTATGAGTAACTGTTAGCCTTGTGTGTATATATATATATATATATATATATATATATATATATATATATATACACACTATGCTTTTTATGTCAATTATAATCAGTAAGTACAGAGAAACTGAATACACATTTTTCCAACCAAAAATGTCTTGGCAGTCTAACTTTTTTATGATTAGAAACAACTGTAATACTAAAACAACTGCTCTCTAATAACTTTGATTTCAGAGTAAGAAGCATAAAAAATGTTACTTATAGTACATTCCTGCAATACAGCTGTGCCATAAGAGCTTTCTTTCTTTATGATACAGCTTTTAAAGCTTGGCAAGGTGCATTTCAAAGCAGTACTGGCATTACCTTTTAAAGGAAACATTTTCTTTTCAGAGATAATAGGCAGCAGCCTAGACAGCTAGTAAAGGGATTGTTTACCTTTTAACTCATATTAAGCCCTAATGAATTCTAACTTGGAATATTGGGTGCTAATCAAATGGTATCAAAGACCACTCTCACAGCCAAGAGAGTGACCTACAATAAGGGACTACAGAACAGAGCAATTCTGCTTAAGGTTGCCACTTTTGGAACAGTCAAAAACTTGACAAAAGCCCCAACCATTAAGTAAGAAAATATGCATTCCTTCTCGTTCACAGTACATAATCATGTTAATAAGTTAATTACAGTCTTGAAGTAACAGTAAACAATGTGCTAAATGCAACAGATGAACACTGAAATATCCTGCATGTGTTCTTTTTGGTCTGGCAAATGGTATGTTTGTTGAAACCATTACACTAGATAAGCATGGCTGTCCAAAAAATATACCAGGAGATAAAAACTGAAAGAATAATGAGTAATATCTGTACACTGTTTTCTGCAATGTGTGCTTCCAATTTTCTTGCATCCATTTTTTTAACCATAATACTTCTGTTTAAGAGGAAAAAAACATACGTAATTTTACCATAGAGAGCAAAAAGTGCTACTGGAAGACACTGCCTTTGTTTTACTTTTATAACAAAAAAAAAGAAAGTGAGAAGGAGGAGCAGACTTTTTAGCTTTCTAAACTTATGCCAAAATGCAACATAAAGAACAATTTTTAATAAGTCTAATTGTCTGCTAATGGTTACATTTCACACCTCCCAGTATGTCAGTTAAAACAGTCAAAAGATTGTTCTATCAGCTTAATTTAATGTAAATAGGAGGTCTAAGTGGAATACTGAAGAGTTGATTTTCAGAATGACTCAAAATACCTGACAAGCACTCACAAAAAAAACAATATCCTGACCAAAACAATAAATTCCTGACTGTCAAGAAAAATCCTGATGGGTGGCAATCCAGTTCTGCCTAACTCGGAAGGAAAACTTTGCAGGGATATTTCTTGATGGTCAGCACACAAGCATTTATATTCTAACTCTAGAAAGAGGCCAGTCACAAGTGGAATCCCTCAAGGATCAGTCCTTGGACCACTCCTTTTTGGCATTTACTTCTCAGAGGTCAAGGCCAATGTGTCAGTGGTCTCTGGCTGACTAAATCTGCAGATGATTGCAAATTAGGAACTGCCATTGAATCTCACACTGACACAAATGTTCTCTAGGAGGGGCTAACACATACAAACAACTGGTGTCAGAGTCATGGAATAAAACTAAATGCTAAGAAATGCATAACAGTATCCTTTGGGAAGTCATCCATCTCTAGTAACTATCATATTGACAACACACCCCTTAGGGTTTTTATTTTATTTTTTATTTTATTTAAGTTTGATAACTGGGGAAGTCCACTGGGCCAAGAAGAGCCAGTCTTCAGTGGAGGCCTGGGGAGAAAAGCTCCACAATAATTGCAAGTTACATTTCACATGTTACAAAAGGACATAGTACATACAGCTAATTAAACATTTACAGATAAGCTCCATGATATTTGCAATTGGCTTTGTCACAATGTTATAAAAATGAAAAGACATAATTCAATACAGTAATTTCAACATTTACATAAAGTGAATACTTTTGTTATAAACTCAATTGTAGGTTTAACATTTCAAAATATATAGCTACTAGCCATTAGTAGGTTAGGAAAATATTATGCATGGAGAGGGTAATAGCATAATTGAGATTGGTATAGTACAACAGATATTAGACAGAAAAGTAGTTTTTGGTAGGGGAGGGATTGTTCTGGGTGGGATGACGTAATAGTAGAGGCAGTTGAATGAGTCAGTGCAAGGTGGAATGAGGGGGGGGGGTTTAAGTAGCAGCGTGGCAAGGGCAATCTCATTTTGGAAGAAAGATGAGAGAGTAGCTGAGATATGAAATTTGTATGGTTAGGTAGGTTGTGTAGGTGTGTGGGGAGAGAGTTCCACTGTTTAGCTAAGGAGTTGGGCAGCAGTAGATAACCAGGAGGTCATGCAGTTTGTGGAACTGAAAGAGATTTTGTTTTTTGGATCTGAGTGAGTGGTTGGGAATGTAAGGTTTTAAGGAAGTAGCAAGAGCTGGGCAGTTGGCAAGTTTAAAGACGAGCTTGTGGGCAATGGTGAGTTGTAGGTAACTGAGGTAGTTGGGTAGTTCAAGCTAGCTGAGGGTGCGGAGGGAGTGGCAGTGGCTGGATGAGTTTTTTGAATTAGTTGCAAATTTGGAGATCTTGTGGTAGCAGGATTCAAGTTTGGACCGAAGGCCAAGATGGAGATCGGTGAAAAGAGGGGCACCATATATAAGGGAGGGGAGTAGAAGGTGGATACAAGAGTTTGATGGGTAGAGGGGCTTAGGAAGCAGTTGTGCCTGTAGAGGAGACCTAACTTTTGGTGGGTTTTATTGATTGCGGAGCAGATGTGGGTGTCAGATTTTAGTTCTTCATCAATAATGATGCCAAGAAGCTTGGTGCTGGGAACGATTTCAAGGAGGGTGTTGCTTTGGCTCTGTATGGTGAATGTGGATTTGTCAATGTAGTTTTTGGTAGGGGAAAAAAACATTAGTTTGGTTTTATTTGTACTTAGTGCCAGATGGTTAGACTGCATCCAGGTTTCTGTTTTGGAGAAGGCTGAGCAGATGATTGTTGAGTCAACTGCATATTGGAAGATAGATGATTCTGGGATGGATTGGTGAAAGTTGTTAATGAATAGGTTGAAGAGAAGACGGCCAAGAACAGAACCTTGTGGAATACCTGTGGGTGTGGGAAGGAAGGGGGAGGTTGACGTTTTCCATTGGACAGCTTGTTGGCAGTTGGACAAGTAGCTGGAAAACCAAGCGATGGTAGTGGGATGTAGGGTGGAGAGTAGGGATATAAGTAGGGCGTGTGAGATGGTGTCAAAGGCCTTTGACAGATCTAGGAATATTGTGGATACGAACTTGCCTGAGTCATGTTCGAGGTTTATGGTTTCAAGAAAGGAAAGAAGGGCAGTCATGGTGCTGTGACCAGGGTGGAAGCCATGTTGGGTAAGGGAGAGGAGATTGTTTAGTGTTAGGTGTGCCATGAATTGTGCTTGTATTGTTTTCTCAAGTATTTTAAAAAGAGGGGAAAGGATGGCAATAGGCCTGAAGTTGGTGGTATCAGTATTTTTGCCACCTTTGTGGAGAGGGATGATGTAAGCATGGCACCAGATAGAAGGAACATATGATTCTTGTATGGATCTATTTATAAGAATAGAGATGGGATAGGCAATGCTGTCTGCAGATTGTTTGAGGAAGGTGGGTGGAAGGTTGATGGGTGCATTGCGACAGGGTTTGTGTTTGAGAAGTCTTTTTACAGTGCTTGTGGGGATGGGCTTGAGGCAGAAGGATGTGGAGAAAGGTTGATGATTGGGGTGGTGGCTGGGGCAGGAGGGGGTAGTGGTGGAGGAGGGGGATGGGAAGGAGACTGATGGTTTAGCTATGCAGTATATGAACAGTGAGTTGAACTGGCTAGCCAGGTTGTTTCAAAGTTGGAGAGGTTGTGGTGTCGGCAGGAGTTTTCTTTGTTGCCAGGATGCAGCATGGATGAGATGGAGTCCCAGACTTTTTTGGGATTTGTTGAGTGCAAGGACTGAAGTTTGGAGTAGTGGGCTTTGCGGTCTTTAATTATTAGATTTTTCGCGGAGTTTTGTAGTTGCTTATACTCTAGGAGGGTGTTAGGGTTTTATATTTTTGATATTGTTTCCATTTTTTGTCCATTTGGTGCAAGGCTCATTTAGAATCTTTTGATAACCATGGGCAGGGATTGGTTTTGATGCATTTGGTTTGGGGGGGGGGGCTTGCTGATTGAAAAGGGTTAGGAATGAGTGGTTAAAGTAGGAAACGGTGTCATCTAGAGGAAGGGTTTTTAGAGGGGACCAGTCAGTATGCTTTAAGCATTCGGAGAAAGTTAGAGGGGTGAAAGAGGAGAGGCTGTGGGTTTGGATGTAGTGGTGTTGTTTATGCAGTGGAGATGGGAGATGGTCGGTGAAGGCTGGTAGGTGATCACTGAGAGGATCAGGTAATGTTCCGGCTTTGGTGATAATGTTTGGGTGAGTTGTTAGGACCCAGTCAATGATGGTACCAGAGGTTCCATCTTTATTTGGTTTGGATGGAGATTGTATTAGTTGGTAGAAGTTGTACAGGTTGATTGTGTGGGATGGGGCTTCAGAGTTAATAGTATTCCAGCTGATGTTGGTATCACCGAGTATATAGGTTAATTTTTTATATTGGAAGAGAACCAGGACAGGATGTTTTCAAGAGTTTTGACATTATCACCAGGGTGAATATAGAGGGCGGTGATACATATGGACTTGTGGTTGTTTATTTTTAGTAAACCTATTATAATTTCAGCTTTGGCAAAGGATGGTATTTTATTGGAGTAGGAAGTTATGGTATGGGAGGTGGGGTAGATTATTGCTACTCTACCTCCTTTTTAGTGGGCTCTGTCGTTACGAATGATTTGGAAACCTGGTGGTAGGATTTCGCTATCTTTTATATAGGTTTTCAGCCAGGTTTCAGAAACGGCGATAACGTCAGGGTGGTTATGGGAGAGCCAGGCATGGAGGTTAGGGATTTTGTTTTTCAGGCTTTGTGCATTAAGTGATGTATGGCGAATGGACTTTGAGTTTGTAGGTTGAGTGGAGGGTTTGGTGAAATTGATGTTAGAGATAGGTCTGGAGTTAGGGTGAATGTCGCTGGCTAGCGAGAGAGAGATGTGGTGGAGTAGAAGAGTGCGGCAGCGTGTTGGGCAAGGATAGCTTTGATTGCGTGACAGTAGTAATTTTCTGGTACCACATTTAAGAGGGAAGTACAAGGGGGGTTGGGTTGGGAGCAGTTTTGGTTTGAAAAAACAGATTGAGTTAGAGGTAAAGAGTTCCTGTGAGATGGATGAGTAGGATGGGAAGTGAGGGACGAAGTTGACCCAATAGTCAGGGATTTAGGAACACACATATATAGTAATCTAGCCTTTGATCATCACGTGTCTACAGTGGTGAGAAAATCATTCTATGGTGCACAACTTATAAACAAAGGTATGGCATCTAAGTCCAAGGAAGTCATTGTTCCACTGTATTCGGCATTCACCAGACCTATAACCAAAAAACGAACACAAAACTTTCTGTTTTGGACAACGAGATGGAAGCAACGCCAATAAGGAGACAGTACAGCTAAACAAGACAAACCTTCACTAAAGGCGATACTGCTGTAACTTGCTGTAACTTGCTAAAACACCACCACAACGTACCAAACGATAAATATAGAAGTTATGTTCTTACCATAACGTTCCATGTTAGTTGTCTTCTTCTCGCCTTCTTCTTGCTGGATGGGTTCGGAGCCGACCTCGGCTCCGACTCGGCACTCTAAAAGCTCGAGAGTTGGTTCCACCGCGAGGCTCCCCTTATATCCCACAATGCTAGGCGAGAGTTACCTCAGATCTCGTTTGTAAGCTAACCCCAGCTTATAACAATAACAGTATAACTGTAAAACAGAATCCACCTCTAACAACAGGAAGAAAGAAGGGTGACCTACATCCTGAACCAAGAAATATGCATAATAGCATATGACTAAGAAAGAGGTGGTAGAAAGAGAGGTCACGATCACAACTCCTCTAGGTCTGTCCAGGCCAGGGGAAGGAGGGTGGGGCCTTAAGAAGAGAAGAAGACAACTAACATGGAACGTTATGGTAAGAACATAACTTCTATATGTTAAGTTGTCTATCTCGCCTTCATTCTTGCTGGATGGGACAGCGTCCCTAGCACCTTGTCCCGGGTGGCCTAACGGAACAGACTCCTGAGAACAGTGGAACCAAAATTAGCTCTATGCCTAGAAGCTAAATCCAACTTATAATGGGAAATAAAAGTGTGAGGAGTAGCCCAAGTAGCCGCTGCACAAATGGTGTCAATAGGCAGTCTGTCTTGGAAGGCTAGAGAAGTAGCCAAAGCTCTGGTGGAATGGGCTTTAGGTTTATTAGGCAGTTTTGGTGTCTAATCTCATAAACAAGGGTAATCAGAGATGTTAGCCATCTGGATAATGATACCTTTGAAACTGGAAGTCCCTTTCTGCTTTCGCATAGGAGACAAACAGCTGATCAGATTTTCTGAATTGTTTCGTCCTGTCCAAATAGTACCTTAATTGACGATGAACATCCAGGCAGTGTAATTTTGTTCAGACCTATTTGAATACTCTGGGAAAAAGACAGGAGGTCAATGCTTTGGTTTAGATTTGATGTTGAAACCACCTTAGGCAAAAGGACGGGTTAGTTCAGAAGGAAACTCTGTCCTTATGGAACAGAAGATAAGGAGAACGACAACTGAGTGCTTGAAGTTCTGAAATTCTTCTAGCTGATGTGATAGCCACCAGAAAGAGAGTTTTCCATGATAATAATTTCAAGGAACATGAAGCTGCAGGTTCGAAAGGGGAAAGAATCAAAGAAGCAAGAACTAAATTTAGGTCCCAAGGAGAAGGAGGATTTCTTATAGGAGGTCTGAGAAGAAAAACTCCTTTCAAAAAGGCTTTGCAAAGTTTGTGGGACATTAGGGCAGATTCAGAAATGCCCACATGAAAATTAGAAATAGCTGCCAATTGAACCTTAAGAGTAGATGGAGATGAACCTGCATGGAAGAGTTCAGCTAGAAAATCAAGGACTAGTTGGATGGAAGCGGTGAAAGGATCTATGTCCTTTCCTTGTGCCCAATATGAGAAGCGTTTCCACTTACTCAAATAAATCTTCGAGTGGAAGATTTATGGGAAGCTATCAATATATCTCTAACCGAGTGAGATAAATGAGGAAGCCTGGCTACGGTTGGAACTGGAGGAACCAAGCAGTGAGGTTCAGAGAAGGGAGGGAGCGATGAAACTGACCCGATTGGTGGATCAAAGGTCTGGAACTAGGTCCAGACTCCACGGTCGCTCAAGAGAAAGCGATGTAGAAAGGGGAACCACACTTGTCGAGGCCAGTAAGGAGCAATGAGGATCAATGAGGCCTTCTGAGCGATAGCTTTCTGTATTACTTGAGAGATCAGAGGAAAGGAGGAAATGCATACAGAAGTCCCGGGGCCAAACTTGGACTAGAGCGTCCCTGCTGGGTTGGCCTGGTAAAGGGAATAGAGTGAAGTATTCTCTGCACTTGCTGTTTTGGGGAGTAGCAAAAAGATCGCAGCAAGGCTGACCCCACTTGAGAAAAATCTCTCTCACTACAGAGTCTTTCAGAGACCACTCGTGAGGCATGAGTATAGCTCTGCTCAACTTGTCCGCAATGTGATTGGACTTCCGGGATGTGCGTTGCTATCAGAAACGCTGAGAAGAAATCGCCCATTGCCACAGTCTGAGTGCTTCTCGACACAGGGGGTATGATCTGGTTCCGCCTTGTTTGTTGATGTACCACACTACAGACATGTTGTCTGTCTGGATTGCAATCGTTCCTAAGGAAAGAGAGTCTTGAAGGGCTTGCAACGCTAAAAGCACTGCTCTCATCTCCAGAACATTTATGTGCAAGTGGCATTCGTTTGGTTGCCATGTGCCCTGGACTGTCCTGCCCTGATAATGCCCCCCCCACCCGATCAGGGAGGCATCCGTTGTCAGAGTAGCAACCGGAGGAGGTGGAACAAATGGTCTTCCCGCCAGGAGCTGGGGGGAAGACATCCACCACATTAGATGCTTTTTGCACGCTTGCGTGACCATAATGGTGTGAGACATTGGAAGTTCCTGGTATGACCATTGAGAAAAAAGCATCCACTGAAGGATCCGCATGTGGTATCTGGCCAATGGGAGGAGAGGTATGGCCGCTGCCATGATTCCCAACACCTTTAGAACTAACCTGGCTTTGGCTCTGTTGGTGTTGAGAAGAAGTGATACCAATTTGTGAATGTCTGATATCCTTTGGTTCGTTAGCGTTGCAGACATGTTTATAGTATCTAAATTTGCGCCTATGTAGGTAATAGTACGACAAGGCGACAAAACAGACTTTTCGCAATTTATTGAAATACCTAGTTTTGACAAAGCGAAAAGTATAATCTCTGGCCATCAAAAGGAGATGCTTGGTGGGAGCTGTGAGAAGCCAGTCGTCCAAATATGGAAACACCTGGAATCCTTGTCGTCTCAGGTGAGAGGCTACCACTGCCATGCATTTGGTAAACACCGGGGCAGTGGTGAGACCAAAGGGCAGGGCCCTGAACTGAAAATGACTGGTTCCCAGCCTGAAGCGGAGGAATCTTCTGGAGCGTCTGTTCATTTTATGTGATAGTACGCATCCCGAAGGTCTATAGAGCACATCCAGTTTCCTTTGCCCAAAAGGGGAAGAATGGATTGCAGCGTGACCATCCGAAATCTTGTTTTCTTGACTGATTTGTTCAAGACACTGAGATCCAAAATCGGTCTCCAGTCCCCTGTTTTCTTTGGAACTAAAAGAACCTTGAGTAGATTCCGGATCCTTGTTGGTCTGCTGGCACTGACTGAATCGCTCTTTTGCAAGCAGTTTTGAAATTTCCAAAGCTGCTATATCCCTTTGAGCGGTGGAACATCTGGAAGGGATTTTTTGACTGATTTGGAAAAGCGAAGAAAGGGGATAGAATAGCCTTGAAATGATGGACTGTACCCATTTGTCTTGAGTCAGGGATAGCCAGGCTTCTGGGTACAGTGACAATCTTCCGACTGCCTCCGAAGATGGGCAGTCGGGCAACACCTCAGGGATGCTGAAAGGGCTTGTCAGGAAAGGCTTCCGATTGCCCTGGTTCTGCGGACCCCCTGCCCCTAGGGCGGCGTCTGCCATTGTTATTCCCACCTCTGCCTTTGGTAGGAAAAGCGACTCTGTCGTCAGGCGAAGTCCCTTGAGATTGTTTACAGAACCACATCTTCCCACCCTTCTGGCCTTTGGGGTAAGGCCTAGAAGGAGTCGAAAACGGACTCCGGCGGCAGAAAGGGTCTTGCCATCAGTCTCGCACCTAGTCAGGGTTTCTTTCACTTGAGGACCAAAGAGATGATCCATCAAAGGGGAGTTCGTGAAAGACGTCTTGAAAGGTTCCATAAAGTTGCATAGCCGCATCCAGGCGTGCCTACGTAAGGCTACCCTGTCCCTGCGGCTCTGCTCGCTCCATCGGCCGCATAAGAGAGGAGGCGCATGGAGGAGTTGGATATGGAATTAAGGGTAGCCAGCTGCGTGTTCATTTTCTCTTGGAAACCCGCAGCTGTAGGGTCCTTAACATTTCACTCGCTTCCTTGATCAAGTCCCTTTGAAGACGAGTGAAATGGCACAGGTAATTCAGCGACGCATGGTAAATGTCGCTGAGGAGAACATCCGCTTCCGTACCTATCCATGGACCTAGATTCCTTGTTAGGTGGATGGACAGGCACTGAAGGATCAGCCAGTTCCTTCTTTGTGGCGGCAGCTACCACCATAGCATCCACAGAAACTCCTTTTGATAAAAATTGCTTGTCTGATGGAGCTGTGATGAATTTGGAGGGTCTCCTGGGAGTGGGGTCCACTGAATCAGGAGCCGTCCATGCCTTCTTAGCAACCACCTGCATGAGGGGGTCGAGGGGGGGGGACACCCAGGAGGTGGAAGGACGAGAGCCAAACGCCTCAAGATACACAGATTCGTCCTCCGAAGGGTTGAGGGCTGGCCAATTTCCCCTCTGTTTCAGGATCTCCAGAATGTCTGCAAATGAGACATCTTCAGAAGGGGAACGCGGGGGAACCCTCAGAATCATCCAGATCTGTGTCTGGCGTGATAGACTCAGGTGAGTCAATGTGCTTCCTCTTGCACTTCCTCTTCCGAGGAGGCTCTTCTGCCAAATCAGGAGAGGCCTCGGAAGAGGATGAAATCCCCAAAGGGGGCTCCTGAGGAGCTGGCTCTCTGCGGTCCGGGATGAGGGAGTGAGTCGACTTACCCTGAGGCAGCATAGAGGGAGGGGCTGACGGAGCCGACTGTGGAGTAGAGCCAGGCTCTAACACACTCCGCATGACCTCGAATGCACCCCCGTCAGGCAGAGCCAGAGGTCCCCGCTCCGAGGAGCTAAGGACCCCCCTCAGCACCGACAGTGATGGCTCCGAGGCCGATGTCGGAGCCGAACTCACCAGCGCCAAGCACCGAGAGGGAGGGGTCGGACAAGGGTCCGATGCCACTCACCCCTCGGAGCCGACGAGGGAAGTCGCGCCGAGATTCCTCCAAGGAAGAAACGGAGCCACGACGGAGCGAAGGCAATTGTCTCGGCTCCGGGGTGACCACAGTCTCGGTTCCGACAGGACCCGGCTCCGAACTCAAAAGCGTCGAAGGAGGACAGAGTTGATGGACGGGGCAGGCACCGACTGATGAGTCGGGCTCTGAAGCATCTGGGCTAGTGCCTCGGACTTAAGTAGTCGACTCACCACCCTCTGAAGGTCATGATCGGAAAGCCTCGATGACCTAGAGGAATGAGACCTTTGGCTCCGTTCAGACAGCAGGAGAGATCCTGGAGCCGAATGAACGGAGCCAAGAGAAGGTGACCTAGACCTCTTTCTGGTTGTCGGCTCCGAAGATCTTGTCGGAGCCGACACGGGTACCTCGATAACCTCGGCTCCGCGGAGCCGGGAAGCCACAGTAACTGTGGAGTGAGTCTTCTGGGCACCTGCAGGAGCCGACAAAGGGAAAGGTAGAACAAGCAGAGGTCACGGCTCAGAAGCCGGAGCCAAGACCTCGATGCCTTAGAGGGCTTCCCTGTTGAAACTGACAGGGAATCCTCTGGCTTCAACAAGCCTCTCAGAATCAACTTGTTTTTCTTTCCTGCAGGACCCTGGGGCTGAAGCCATGGCACACAGCACAGGAGTCCTGCAGGTGCAAAGGCCCCAGACAATAGACACAAGAAGTGTGAGCGTCTGTCAGAGACATTTTCTGACAGCACGCATCACACTTCTTGAATCGAGACCTTTGCTTCTTTTGACATTTCCTAACTGACAGGTGTACACTAACACACACCCAAACACACAGTTATACCCTGTCAGCAAAAATTAGTAATACTAAAAAAATAACAATTTTAGCCAAAAATACTAATACTTAAGTACAAAAAGTTAAAGCAACTACACAAGCACTCCCTAGGGAAGGGAAGGCCAAAGGCCCAAAGGAAGAACCAACGGTTCTTTTAGTAAGAAAACGGGGAAATATAGGGTCGGGGAAAAAGTCTCAATGTTCTACACTAATCTAGGAAGAAAAAAGTTAAAAAGGGGAAAAAAGAGTAACTTTTTTGAAGAAAAAGCTAACACTCACCAGGAACCGGTAGAAGCAACCAACCTCGAAGCTGTAGCGGCAAACGAGATCTGGGGTAACTCTCGCCTAGCATTGTGGGATATAAGGGGAGCCTCGAGCCGGTGGAACCAACTCTCGAGCTTTTAGAGTGGCCGAGTCGGAGCCGAGGTCGGCTCCGAACCCATCCAGCAAGAATGAAGGCGAGATAGACAACTTAACATCCTTTATTTACCTAGGTTTCGTTCGTTCCTACGAACTTCATCAGAATACAATCAACAGTTTATCCACCACAGTTTTATACTGTTTTACATTTTCTAAATTGATTAATTAATATCAATTCCCTTCATTCATTATATAATGACTTTGTTGCTTAAAGGGATACCACATTGAACATATAAAATGGTGGTTTACAATAAAATCTGCTCCATACATCCAGTGTATATAACTATTTACATTTAAAAACTATAACAACCTTAAAACATACAAAATCTATATATATATAAAGCTGCACATAACCTATATATAATAATTATGTAACTATAAATGCAAATAAAAATTATAACTATATAATAATAAGTAACCCATCATGATATTACTATACTATATGTTTAAAAAACTATAATTAACTAAATATAACCAATTACTAAATATATAACTATCAATTACTGTTCAGTTGTAATCCTAATAACTTATTATAAATATTGTAAATTTAATATATGTATATACATAAGTATTTACACATATTGTGGTCATATACAAACTGACAATAATGAATGTTGTTATGATATCTTATGTACATATAACCATATGACTACAAGACATATAATGAACACATGTCAATAATAATTTACCTCAATAAACCCTCATATATTTACTACATACCATTTATTTTATTAATCCTTAATAATGGCATGATCGTAAAATATTCATTCAATCCTGGACAATTATATGAATTCAACTGAAGTTGCCATCTTAATTCTTCCATGTCTAAATGGTATTTTGTAATCTTCCCTTGCTGATCATATTGTATTTGACTAATGACACAAAATTTGAATTTATGATGTACATTATCAATAACATGTCTGGCTAAAGCATTCGTAGTTTTATGATGTTGTATATCCAAAATATGTTCTCTTACTCGATCCCTAAAATACCTATTAGTTTTTCCTACATAAAAAGCTTTGCACTGTTGACATAAGGCCAAATACACAACATTCATTGTATAACAATCATAGTGTCCTTTTATATTGATTCTGCAACCATTTACAATCACCTCATTACCTGTACAGTTTATGTGGCTACATATAGTACATTTCCCACATTTATAATTGCCTTTAATCCTACTCATACCTTTGTCCTTCCTTCCTTTGTATTCCAATAAATTTTTAAATGATGGACTTTTTTTATAAACAAATTTTAATGGTCCATGAAAAAGTTGCTTCCAAGTTCTATCATTTGCCAACATATTCCAATTTTTTCTTACTATTGATTCTATATTTTTATAAGAATCATTATAAGTAGTTATATATAAAGGAACATTATTATATTTATTTTCAATATTGGGTGTATTAATACTTATCAATTGATTAGAAATACCAGATAGTAATATCGATGTATATATACCATTTTTCCTTTTTTCTTTAACTTCATTATATATATTCTCACAAAACTGTTTGGGATAACCTCTATTTGTGAACAATGTGATTATATATTGTAATTCATTTTGAAAATCCTGCTCATCACTTACCATCCTGGCAGCCCTGACCATCTGCCCTTTAACAATGGCTTTTTTCTGATGGTCAGGGTGCCAGCTATTGAAATGTAAATACGCGTTTGAGAATGTGGATTTCCTATGAATTTTCGTTTTCAAACTTTTTGTTTCTCCATTGTATAATATGTTCACATCTAAATAGGTTATATCATCCTTACTAATCTGATAGGTAAATTTTAAAAATCTAACCGTTGTGTTAATATATTCTAAAAAGGACTCTAACGTTTTTCTGTCATGGTGCCAAATAATAAAAATATCATCAATATACCTGGTATACATCCTAATATGCTGATAATATTCTGATTGAAACAAGTAGTTATTTTCCCAATAACTCATGATTAAGTTGGCATACATGTGCTATTCCGCTTGTTTGCTGATAATAACACCCTTCAAAATACAGAAAATTATTATTTAGAACAATTTCCATCAAATTAATCAATGTATTAATTTTTTTCTTGTTCATATAAATGTGTCTCGAACAATTGTTCTTCAAGCCATATTAAACCGATGTCATTTGGAATACATGTAAAAAGGTTGCAGACATCAATAGTTACAAAAATGTATTCATCTTCCATTTTAATATTATTAAGTCTATTTAGAAAATCCCATGAATCTTTGGTGATATATTTAAATTTTGTCATACTTTCCTTAAAGAAATAGTCTAAATAATGACTTATATAACATGTTTTACTTCTTTTCCCATCCACTATGGGTCGAAACTGAAGATTGTTGAGGCCTTTGTGTATCTTTGGTATACCAAAGATACCACTTATTATTGGGTGTTCATTGTGTAAATATTCATGTTCTTTCTCTGATATTTCACCTTGATATAACATATCATCCAATAACATATCTATTCTTTTAAAGGCTATATTAACTTGATTTGTACTCACTTCCACATAAGTATCACCCAATAACATGTTGGTCATATATGTACTGTAATCATTACTGTCAATAATGACCATACCATTACCTTTATCTGGCCTCATAATCCTTATATTTTTATTATTACTAATTTCTTCAAAAAGAAGTTGTTCTTCATTTGTCATATTTGAATGTAATTTATTTTTATATGTTTTATGAAACATTCTCACATCATGTTCACTGATTTTTTCAAACATGGCTATATCTTCATTCATGGGCGGATTAAAAAGACTAGGTTTAGTAAGCTTGTTACACTGTGCAATTTGGCCTTCCATTTTGTTCCGAAAAAATACCTTTAAATTCAATTTTCGTGTAAATAATTTTAAATCAAGTATAGAGTCCACTAAATTTCCTTTTTTACAAGGGACAAAATTAAATCCTTTAGAAAACAATTTGACATGCTTTCCACTAATAGTTAAGGTAGAATAATTAAATATTCTAAAGTCTTGATTGTCATTAGTTACTATGATTGGATTACTTAAAAATTCATGTTCAATAACATTAATAACATTTTCACCATCAGCTATATTATCATTCACAATGGCATGTGTATTCAAATCCAAATTGGATTGAATATATATATCTGGGTTACAATCTATAAAGAAATTGACTTCATTAAATTGTTCCATGTTACACCATCCATATTAATTTGTTTGTTCAATCATATTTAATTCCGTAGCCCCATCTTTGTTATAATCATCTTTGCTCATCATGTCATCATATTCATATATACTGAGATTCATTAATTCATCATCTACGATATTATTAAAAACTTCTTGATTTTTTGCCCCCAATGATGTACATTCACATACATTCATGGCAACATTACACCTAGAACTAAATGCACAACCAATAACATTGTTAACGGATTTTTTGGTAGTACATATTATGTAATTAAGCGTATTTCCATGATTCGAATACCTACACAAGGTTTGATCACTGAGCATACTCACATTAGTTGTTATATCATCCACACAATGAAATTCATTAACCTTAGGTAGTACGTGATATTTACTGCTACCCAATGGCTTAGATGTTAGTTTTGGATAACTGTTTATTTCCGTTTCCAACCTTGCGTGTGGTTCCCTAAAAAAGTCTTTTTAGGTTTTGCTCCTTTACGGTGATATTCCTGTTGGTTTGTGAAGTCCATTTGATGTTTAAGTCGATCGGATCTTCTAACGCCCTCAGCGGTTGTGTTTTCGTATTCATTTTGAACTTCAGTCTCGTCTTCCCCTTCATAAGGCGGATTGACGTCATCCGCAACTTCCGCTTTGCGCACTTGTGTTCTGTTGCCATGGTGTTTGTCGTTGTTAATGACGGATTTAGGATATGCTTGTTTTAAAGCATATCTGTTAGTGTCTCTTTGTATTTTTAAGTTTTTCTTCTGAAAAAGGATGTCACAGCTGTGTGTGACATCCGTGATGATATGTGAGTAATGGTCGTAGTACTGATCAAATAAAAGATCTTTCGAAATGTCTCTATTAAGAATTTCTAATTGACTAAGCAGATCTTCAATTTTGAATTTATTATATTTGATGATTATCTCCATAAGTTGGATACCGCATGTATCAAAAAAGGCATGAAGTTCATTCAACATATTCTCCTGTTGTTCACTGCCATTTGGATATCTCCAAAGGCGTAGCCCTTTCGGAACAATACCCAACTCTATATTACGGGCCAAATAACTGTTCTCTAATTGAGTTCTTTTAAGCTTGAACAGTTTGGTTTCAAATAGTTTTAACATTTCATGCATGGATTTAGAAGGAACCGTGACATCCACTTCTGTGCGTGGTGGAGAATTTGTACCATGAAAACTGTATTTGTTAGTTTTCAAAAAGTCAATGTCTTTAATGATAAAAGACCTATCATTGAGTGCAATGCCCCCTTTGGTATGTACCTAACCAGGCATATCCAACAACTAGAACTTCCGCAGAGGTTCCTCACTAAAAGAATACAGGGCATGCAGACCACTTCAAGGCCCTATCCCTGTATTCTGTCTCCTACATGCTTTTGAGGGGAGATCTATACCTGGCATACAGGGCACTGTCAGACCTCACTCTGATGGACCTCCTGCATATCCACAAAACAAACAGTACCAAAATTACCCATTCTAAAGACTTAAACCTTGCCTATGATATAAACAGGACCTGCTGGAGAGATAGGTATGCATCCCAGAGACTACCACATCTATGGAACAGGCTCCCCATCCATGTAAAGCAGAGTTCCTCCATAATCCAATTCAAATGCAACTTGGACAACTGGATGGGAAACCAGAAATTCATTCCTGGTTTGGCACTTATGTCTCTAATGCAAACAGGTAACCTATAAATGGTTCATCTCCCAGGCTCATGCTTGCACTTATCAAGGGTGTCAGAACTCGTCACAGATTTGGGATGCATGGCTAGGCTTAAAAAGGCCCTTGTGGTCATTAGCCTAGTAAACATCTATGAACCTATCAGCACAGGCTGTGTATTGTAATGCATGTTTGCTTGCAAGGAGAACCTGATTATCATAAAAAACAATCATTAATTACCATGCTTTAGTTATTATTAGTTACATTTTAATTTTAGGATCTAGCTGAATATTTTTAGTGAAAGTCAAGGTCGAAGCTATGTTTGTTAAGTTTGATCTGTTCTGGCTGCTGGAATACACTTTAGTTGAAGGACTGATTTGCTTATGTAGTATATGGTCATGATGATACATTTTAAGCAATTACATTTACTTCTAGATCAAGTTATGTGACTAATTTGACTTAGGTTACCCTTTTAATTGGTTAAATATACAGCATACACAAAAATACTAAGGTCTAGCTTACATAAAATATCATGCTATGGACTTACAATCTTCAAAAATGTTTGGTTATTTCTTGGAATCTGTTGGAAAAAACAAGCATGTTTAAAATTACTTCATTTTTTATTCCACCACGGTTATTGCTATTTTAAAATGGTGCACTTGCATTAGAGTTATACATCCTTCCCATCCCTGCTGGCATTGTGCAGGCAGCTAACATTGTCTGGACTCAGCAGACACAATCATAGCATATACTAATCAGTTTAAGTGGTGCAACAGGCTAGGAGAATTAATCACTTTATTCTGTGCCACCAGCGCGTGCACACACACATACACCCACATACACACACACACACACACACACACACACACACACACACACACACACAAATACACACAAGCATACACATACATCTTAACTTGCCATCTTATTAGTTACTTAGCTTATAGTACTTAACTTATAGTAACATACATTAGATCACTTAGCAGACCCACATACCACTGCAATATCAGCCATGGAGTGAATATGGACCCGGAAATAATATCTCCTTCTCATGTTTATGCAAATGAATGTGTATACAGCTTTATTTTAATAATAAAATGAAGGCTTTTATTATAAGATCTGTGTACAATGCCTTGTTAAATCTATTCAAAACTGTGCAATGATGCTATCAAAAGCCTAACAGTAGTGTAATATACACCCTATAAAGAAACAAATAAGCACCAATGCACTCAGCTTCTGTCCTTCTCACCACAATGAAGTGTGGACCATCTGTCAAAAAGGGAATGTAGCAGTATTTCAACAGCTTGTAGTAAATTAGTTTAGACTTTAGAGGGAAATGTTTATTGCTGAATCTGTTGACTTTCACAGTACCGGGATGACCAGGTTGACAAATAACCAATTAGTTCATTGATAAATAATGTACACTGTGACAGCCGCTGTCCATTCTCTGAGTGTGGTACATCTCCACTGCCAGTCTGATGGTCCTCCTGGTTGCTGTTTTCTGATGTACCTGTGATCAAAGCTGCAATCATGTCTGCCTTAGTCAGGTTTCCATGTACCAGTCCCCTAGAGTGGCACATCTCAGCCAGCTGGCTCCTTGTCAGCTTTCCGTACTCCTCTTCTGACATGCTGCTTGCTCTCCCTGACTAACTAAGCTAACAAAAGAAACAAAACAATTATAATCTGAACTCTGAGTATTCACTGCATGGCTGATTTAGAGTACAAAAACACCTTCAGTGATCACTGCACACAAGGTACAGGAATTCACACTACCCACACCACTACCCACACCACTACAAGCCAATTAGTATTTGCCAACCAATTAATATGTAGTGTGGATATCCCATCACTGCCACCAATTAATATGTGATGTCAGTGCACTGGCCCAGCAATCAAGGACCCTCAATCCTCACCACTAACACCAGTGAGGGGCGTCCATATAGGGACAGGATAATGAATACACACACAGTAAAGTACTATTTCCCTTAAGAGCACACAGAGATCACAGTCAGTCTGGGGCAGGTCTCTCCCTTTCTCTCTAGATCCCCAATAAGACTCTCCATTGGCACAGCTATAGGGTCCAGATCTCAGCCTAGTGGGCAAGCTAAACCCTCCAGCACCCTCTTTGTCCAACCAGTGCTTTGTGTCTCTGCCCAAGTAGCTGACACACACACACTTTGAGATAAGAGTTATATACAGCCTCACAGACACTCCTGGGGAAGGCTGGCACAGGTTATCCAGCTGTGCCCCTTTTACCCAGACTTTACAGTAGAAAAGACTGCCACCACCCACTAATATTTATCAGCTACCAAAAGGCCCTTATGAAAGGGTGTCCAATTATACTGTGCAATATTATTATCCAAATGCTAAGTGCAACTGAACAGTCAAGACTTATTGGAGTGGCTTGACCAGTATCACTATATACATGCAATGTACTCTAGAGCTTAAATTATCTCTACACAAAACAGCCACAGTTGAAAGGTTTAAAAATATTTAATAACAAATAATAAAAACACAAGACAATACTTCTTACTACACAGTGCTAGTCAAGAGTTCAGAGATCACAGGAAAATGCTTAAAATAATACAATAGAATAGTTCTGACAGCAACACAGAAAAAACATTTAGTCTAATCTTCCTACTTCCTAGCTATTTCTAAGAGAAACACAGTTCTAAGATAAACTTACATATACAGCAAGACAGTGCTGGTGATGTTGGATGTTCTCAAGACAAATCCTCAATGCCCTCATTCTTTCTGTCCTTAAATTGATAACACAGTACCACTGATTCAGTTCAGATTACATCATTTCTTTCTGGCTCCCAGGCTAACAGAAACTAAGAGGTTAATAGCCCTTTTGATCTTGCAGCTGGTCAGGAAGCCAGAGCAATAAAAGAAATTATACATGTAAATTCTAGCCATTAACTCATGCCTCAAAACAATAGGCAGAATGCATCATTCTAGACATCCCGGCTCCAAGTTTTAGATCAAAGAATTTCACAATGCTTGACTTATCAGCTTTCTTACAGCAGAGTGCACTGTTCTTACATTTTTTCAATTCAACATTCAATGCAGTCTTTTCACATTTAAGAGAACAAGCCTATGGCTTACAGTAATATTTTCAAATGACAGAATTATCTACAAAATTTTATCTGGCCAGGCTGGCAGCTTTTACTTATTTTCACACACACTACCATTGGAAGAAGCAGCTGTGATTTATATAAAGTCAATTAGATGCATTTATCAATATCAAGTCCACAAAAAGAATATGGTTGCATGTATTAATGCAACTCGTATTCACAATCAGCTTATATTAAGAAAGTTATGTCTGCACATATTTCAGTATCATTTTATAATTCATAAAGCCCCGTTTCACCTGGGGAACAAATTATACTTTAGATGTTTTTTTAGGTAGGTGACTACAAAAGCATGTTTCATGCCATGCCTTAGCATATGTATCTGATTAACACAGTGCAGATATTTAAAACATATGCAGCAAGTATGCTTAAATTTTCTTTTTCTACACACTAATTATACCTAAGCAGTCACACCTGTTAAACATTACTGTTTTAAGAAAATGTACATAGATGCAGATTTTGATAACTGCATATCAGTTCCCTGTTTAATAATGCATTTTCCATTTGCAAGTTTTTTATTTATTTTTTACTATATTAGCATATGTTCATGTTTAACAGTATAAGTGCAAAAACAGCCCAGATCATGGCTGAAAAAGGACTCTGGATTAGCCCAACTACCCAGTTATTACCTGCATAAATAAACAAACAAATAAACAAATAAATGAATGAATGACTTAAGGAATGAATGACTATACAAAAATAATATAAAAAAGGCCACCTCCATATCTACTCCAGTCCATACTCCATGATGATTTTGACTTAACAGCAAAACAAGTATTGGGTTCCCTCCCATCCAAATGAATCTACATGCCTAAACACCAGCTACATCACAAAAGCCTAAATGTGAAGTTCCCAATCTAAATGTCAAAAGTACATAATGCACAAAACTGTTGAATCAGGTCTCAAAGAATAAGCAAATCATTGTAACAATGGGTTCCCTTCACATGATCGACTTTTCACAAAGTCAAAATTCATATGGCCGAGACCATATGATCGACGTTTGAAAAGCCGACCATGGGGAACTGCTATTTCCATACAGTGCGGAATGGGAAACTTTCCCTCTTCCACACTGTAGTGCGATCTCGGAGTTGGTATATTTAAGTTAAGAGGGGTGCAGGAGGGCATAACTCCCCTGCTAATAGCTTTTAGGTAAGTGTTGGTTGTGTTTAATTTACATGTTTGGCTTTTCAAAAGTCTTGTAGAGTAGGGCTACACCCACTCCTTTTTTAGATAGTCTATCTTGGCAGACTACATTGTAACCAGTAGGTTGGAGTTCTTTGTCTGCAGTGGTGGGCTTTAGCCAGGTTTCTGTCAGACATAATGTATCAGGGCTATAGGTGGAGAGTAGTGAATGCAGTAAGTGTACCTTATTGTTGACACTTTGAATATTTAAGCATAGAATTAGTAGGCTGGTTTTGGATCTATTAGTAGGTAACTGGTTTGAGGAGTAGGTGGTATTTATAGGAGTGGTTTGTATAGGGTTAGACCCTGGATTAGGGTGTATATCACCTGCCAGGATCAAATGGGAATTTATATGGTGCAGAAGTTTAGTAAGTTTAGTTAGGGAAACTATGTGCCTGTTAGTAGCAGGTGATTTGGGGGTTATTGGGTTATTGAGAGTACCTTAAAAGAGTTTGGTGCAATCGTTATGTTATGGTAGAGGCTTGATGATATGTGTTGGTTGTTCATAGGTTCATAGTTAGGTACTAGGCTATCGGCCCTAGGGCCTATACAACCCTAGCCAAAAAGGTACCCTTGCTTTGGCCACCCAAGAAAATTATTTCCCTGTGCCCCTGTCAAGCAGAGCCACAGAGGTGATCCCCGGGGTGAATTTCCTATTTCCCATCCAATCATCAAGATTTTTTTGAAGAGTGTTAATGAGGAGCTTTGTTTGATATAGATAGGTAGTTTGTTCCAGAGTATGGGAAGTCTCTGGGTCAGGAATCTAACCCTCCAGCATGTTCTGTTTATTGTGGTGACAAGGTTTAGGTCCCTAAAGCGTGTAGCTCGGGGGGATTCGGATTTCCATAAGTGGAGCATGTCCAACAGCTCTGGGTTTGACATAGCTTTGTATGTTAAGCAGAGCGCCTCTGTGTAGGCTATATGCGATGGAGTAAAGCTGGAATTTTTTGAGACAGTCTGCATAGGGCATCTGTTTGAGCCCAGTAATCCTCTTTATGAGGCATTTCTGCGGTCTTTCCAGTTGTTGTAGATGTCTTGTGAGTTACATACCAAAAGGAGCATTGTACTCTATAATGGGTCTAAGGAGTGATGAGTAGAGAGGAACAATGACCTATTTTTTCCACGATGAGAAACTTTTTGTGATGAGGTGTGCAATGTAGAAGGATTTCCTGACTACTGTGACAATGTGATTATCAAAGGAGAGACTACTGTCCACCTGTGTCCCAAGGTCTCTTATCACACTTTCGGTGTTAAGTAGACTACCACCTATGTGGTAGCTTATGGGTACAGAGTTTTTACCAAAGGGGATGACAATGCACTTTTTGGCATTGAGCTTGAGGCCATGGCTTTGACACCAGGCATCTGTCTCAGTGAGGCCCTTTTATAGGATGACCATATCATTAGGAGTTTCAATTATGGCTCCTAGTTTGCAGTCACCTGTGAACTTCATTAGCCAAAAACCTTCTGTGTTAGCCTGTACTTCATAAAAGTAGATACCAAACAGGAGAGGACCCAGGACTGAACCCTGTGGTACTCCAATTGTCACTGGTCTGAAGTCAGATTTAGAGTCTTCTACTTTCACAGCGTGGGTTTTGTCAGTGAGCCAGTTGGCAACCCATCTTGTGACACAGGGATTTATACCTAGTTTAGTGAGTTTATCTACAATTCCAGAGTGGGGGATGGTGTCAAAAGCCTTTGCGAGATGTAGATAGGCTGTGTGAACCACCCTACCCTCGTCTATGTCTTTGGTGACTGCTTCAAAGAAGTCAGTCAGGTTTAGGAGACATGATCTGTCTTTTATAAACCCGAACTGGGTGGGTTCCAGAGTTTGGAGATTACAGATGTCTTTGTTTATAAGTTCCATGATGATACATTCCATGGCCTTGCAGACCAGGCTCGTTAGGATAATGAGGCAGTGGTTCCCAGGGTCTGTGGTAGCTCCCCCTTTGTGGAGTGGGATAACTGTTGCTGTGCACCATTCAGTGGGCACAAAGCCTGAGGTGAGGCTATGATTGAACATGGTGCTTAGGTGGGGTGCCAGTTCATTCTGTAGTTCATGTAGAACGCAGCTTGGGATGTTGTCAGGTCCCATGGATGCTGTGTTCTTGGTGAGTTCTTGGGGAGTGTGGTTTTTGCCTGTGCAGCCGTGATTACAAGAACTTTGCATTCTTCTGGTATAGAGATGGGCTCTCTGGTGGGTGAGGGGGAGTAAAGTTAGCACTGAACCTATCTGTCAGGATGTTGGCAATATCAGTTGGTTCTGTACATTTAGTGTCATTGTGCTGTAACTCAGAGTAGATCTGAGTGTTGCCACTGAGATTCTTGACATAGCTATAGAATGCTTTGTGGTTGCCTTTAGAATCAGTGGGGATTTTGTTTTCATAACTAGCTTTGGAGGATTTTATGAGGGATCTCAGCTTCTTACTGAGGCTGACCAGGGAGTTCTTCCAGTCATGGGATTTTACTCTTTTTTGCAACAGTTTCTTTCTTCAGTTGTAGAGTTTGTTTATGGCAGGGGACCACCAGATTGGCTTCCTTTTTTTGAAGGATAACATCTTGGTTCTGTTAGGGATAGCATGATCCATGCACTCATGTAAGTGCTTATAAAGTGCATTTGTGTAGGATTCAGCAGTTGTACCTCTACTGTCCAACTGCATGGGTGTTGTGAAGTTTGCCACTTCTGTCTTAAGAAGCGTGAAGTTGGCTTTGGTGAATTTTTTTACAGTGCTTTCCCTAATGGGGGTGGGGGCAGGATGTGGATGTCTAGGCTGATTAGTTTGTGGTCAGACCTGACCAACAAGGAATTGACCTCTGGTGTGGAATACCGGTCGCCCATGTTGGTAATGACCAGGTCTAGGATATTGCTACCCCTGGTGGGGGTGTGGATACGTTGATCTAATGCGTTAGAATTTATGAATTCCAGAAAAAGTTGACCACAAGAGTTGGTACATGAGTAGTTTTCCCAGTTAACGGTGGGGTAGTTGAAATTGCCCATTATTAGGGTGTTAGTTTGTACACTAATATTTTCCAATGTATCAAGAAATGAGGAGTGGGAAACCTGAGGCATGGTGGGGGAGGTGTAGCAAGTTACAATTTGGATTGCGGTCCTGCCCACAATTAGTTGCACTTGGACAATCTTGGATGCATTATGCTGAGCAACTAGCATGGAGGTGTTCATATCCTTAATGAACATGGACACGCCTCCACTTTTAGTGTTTTGGTCTAGGTTAGGTGGCTGAAAGGTGTGGTATGAATTATAGCCAGGTAAGGCAGGGGTTCTCTCTGGAGCTTGAACCAGGTCTCTGTCACTGCACAGATGTCGATGTTCTCCATTTTAAGGAGTGCCCTGAGTGAATGCATTTTGAGGTTTAGACTTCTAGCACTGAGTAGCATTACCCTCAGAATTTGTTTGCTTGTACCTGTTATGGTGGTGAATTTGTCATTTGAACATTGCCTACAAAAAGGCACTATAGTGGTGGCTAGAGCCTTAGCCAGTATCTGGAATCCCAAGGGAGACAGGTGCAGGCCATCTCTGGCAAAGCATTGTGATCTGTCAATCATGTCATCCCAGGCAGACAGATACTGGATCCCCTTAGAATGACACTAGAAGCTTAGCCAATTGTTGAAGTCAATCATTTTGTCCTTGTACTGTGGTATCATTCTGGGTGATGGCAGGATACTACTCAGGGCTAGGGTCATACCTGCCTGGGCTACAAGATCGGAGAGCTCCTCCATGTCTCTTTTCATGTTGTCCAGGGAGGTACATTTCAAATCATTCACACCAACATGGAAAATGACAGTCATATTTGTACTTGCTGTGGAGTGACCTGAGTGCATTCGTTATGTGGCAGATCCTGGCAACCGACAGGCATCTGACAGTAATTTTCTCCTTGTTTAGCCTGGTGAGTGGAACGTCAGTGTGCCTGACTATAGAGTCACCTATGACTAGAGTGTTGGGTATGTTGTTATGCCTTATGGGCTGTGGTTGAGTGGCACACTGAGTTTGTGAGCTATGTGTTATTTGGGTTGTGTTGTGGGGGTGGAGGTTGCATGAGTTTCTGCTTTGGAGGTCTCTGTTGCTTGAGCAGATTTTTATTGAGAGCCTCCGTGAATTTAGGTCTGTGTTTTGTGTTGCTATGTGTGTGTTTTGGTGGTGTAGGTTTTGAGAGACTATGTGATGAGTGTGGTGTGGTAAAAGTGTTTATCTTCTCCTCTTGACTGTTTAGTCCAGTCTTGGGTGAAGAGAGCTTTGCTTCTAGTTTGGCTATATAAGTGCATCTCTCACAGGTTGTAGTGTTGGGTGGTAGGAGGAGAGGGTTGTCTGTGTACACGAGGTAAGTGCTGCATTGCCCCAAGATGCCCAGATTCATCAGGTAGACAGGAGAAAATACCAGGAGCTGACCCTTAGACATGCCTGGATAGGTGCTTATTTATTAAGTACTAAAAACTGTTTTCCTCTAGACAAGTGTGGTCATTTGAGTGTTGTAGTAATCTATAGCTTATTTAGTGCTTACAACGAGTTCTGAACAAGTGCTGAGCTCAAAGAAACATATTTGAGTGCTAAAACTAAAAAACTGGCTAGTTCTAAGGGAAAATTTGAAGAGCAGTCTTTACGGCAACAGGAATAGTTTAACCCTGGCTAAGCGGCGATGCATAAAGTGTAATTATTTTTTTATATAACACTAACAAATGATCAAACTGATTTAAACAAATTAATCAATAAAAACCTAAAATATGGGCCCCATTCCAGCAGTCTTCGATCAGACAAGTTCTGACTACACACTCCTGCCACTAGGGTGCAGGGGAACCTTCTCCAAAAAAAGATGGTCTGGATTAGTGCTCAAGTTATACAAATAAAGCTAGATTCAGCAGGTCTGAATTTAGTTTACGCTACAGCAAACAAGGTGTACCAATTTCAGAAAGAAACTGTTCAAATAAGCAGGCACAATAAGCCTTTAACCAGAAATTGCCAACTTAGAAAGGCAAAATCTAACCTCTCCTCCCACAAGAGTGCAGACCACAAACCTTCTTAATGTAAAATAACTGGCCTGAAGCCCAAGTGCTTAAACCAGAACTAATACACATTAGAATAACAGACACTGAGCCTTCAACCAGCAATTCCCAATTTAGAAGGATGTAAGCTACCTGTCCTGCCACAACAGTGCAGACCCCAAACCTTCTTAATGTAAAACAACCGGTCTGAAGCCCAAGTCCTTAAATCGAAAGGCTTAGAATAACAGTTACAATTTAATAGGGCTACTACCAAGCAGTAATAAATGCAGCAGAATAAATACAACTGAGTACTTTTAAGAAAGGCAAAAGTAAAATAAAGTGCATTTTTTTAAGTAAAGTGCAAGGAGAGAGGAAGAGAGGAAGGAAGAGCAGAGGTTAAGAACCTAAGTGGGTTGGCCTTCTCAAATGCTCTCTCTGTATTAGATAGAGTGAACACCAGACTGGGAGGGATGTCCCAGATCAAATTTACAGTAGGGGTAGGCAACTGCAAAGCCACCAACCATAACAACACAACAAGAATAGGGTGGGGGAGGGGAAAACAGTTTCAGGACAGATGAGAACAGAAAATATATAAAACAATTCCGTCAGGCAAAATTTAGACAAAGCAAAGCTCTGAAAGGTTAAAATGCCAAGAAATATACTTATCAATCAGCGATATATTTCCAGATTGTTTGAGGATCACACTAGCCAGAACCCAGGAGTTTCCAACAGTGAATAAAATAATTTACAAACAGAAATTATTTTTTAAATCAGCAAGTCTTGAAGCAATCAGATAACACAGAAGCTGTTAGACGTGTTTTATAAACTCCACCAAAGAAATAGGGGGTAAGCAGTTTCAGGACAGATGAGAACAGAAAACAATGCCAGAAAATATATAAAATAATTCAGTCAGGCAAAATTTAGACAATGCAGAACTCTGAAAGGTTAAAATGCCAAGAAATATACTTATCAATCAGCGATATATTTCCAGATGGTTTGAGAATCACACTAGCTAGAACCCAGGAGTTTCCAACAGTGAAATAGTGAGGAGCGCTAGGGTTGTAAGCAGAGGTTTGTTTTGCAGGGATAGTACAGGTTGTTTTTAGTGTGATGTGGTAAGAAGTGAGGTAGAGGTGTATTGCTAGGATTGATATGATAGTAAGTTGCATGAGAGTGAGGTGAGTAGTTTGTGATTGTGGGTGGGTACCATTGCTGTGGGTGAGAGTGTGGGGGGATGTTAATTGGTAAGGATTAGTGGAGGGTTGGGTTAGGGTGTGTCTGGTTTGTGATTGGATGAGAGGTTGTGTATAGTCTGTGAATGGTTGTATGTGAGGTGGGTGGGGTTGGTTAGGTATAAGACTAGTGGTAGTGGGGGTGGGTGGAAAATGGGGGTAGGGTAGGGGAGTGTAGAGAGCCCAAGCAGTAGCGAGGGTGAATGGAGCAGGGCAGCACCGAGGTCTGCAGGCAGGATTCCTGAAGAAAAACTATGAGCAAGCTTGAGAAAGGTAAGCTATCTTAAATTGAGCTTAGTAAAGTTGGGAATCAAGGTTTGGAAGCCAATTTGAGTGTTAAATAACGGGCTCTCCAAATTAAGCTTTAATTAGTTTACATTCTACTATTAACGAGCCTAAATAGAAAGATATTCAGTAGTTTGAAAGTGGGGATTAGCAAGGTGCAGGCACAGGCTTTCAAATTAGGGGCTAAGACCTGTTATTTTAATCCAGATTTATAGGTTCTTATTTTAAATCAAACAGGTCTGTCAAAAGAGATCATATCTATACAAAAGTTGACGAAAAAGACACCAAGATTCATGATTACTATAGACGTAGGTAGATACAGATCCAGTACAACAAGTTACCAACAGAAAGGGACACAAACACAAGAGCCATTCAGCCAGTCCATGAGGCTCAACAGAGAAAAGGGGTGGTACTCAAATAATAGCGCTGCATCTAGGAAACTTAAAGATACAGCAATGCAATAGATGGCAAAGTGAGTATGCATCAGAATAAAGACACAGGCATCAGATGATTGAAGTTAACCATTCACCTAAGAGTAGATAGTGTATGAGGGAGTATCTTAAGGATGCAATAGAGGGACAGGATGCAGAAGGATGGAAAAGTAACATCAAAAGGAGCAAATAAAAGGTTTGGCAGCTTACAGCACAATCTAAATATTCATGAAGTTGAAACCATAGGGACAGCAGTTAGAGGTGAACCAGGATGTGCACTTTCAGTGCAATAGTAAATATAGTTAGAGGTCACTTTCAGTATATGCTCATTATAGGAAGACAAATGGCTAGCAGTTACTCTGAAATGCAAAAGCCTTCATGAGCTAAGGATATGTAGCTATCTCTGGCAGAGCTGAGAAAGGCAGGCCATATGTGACCAAGCCCAGATCCTTTGGCATTCAGTCATTATTTCATATGCATTTCATTGGGATAATGATACAGAATGATGGAGAAGTGGGTATTAAATTGCTGCAACAGTATCTGATAATTCAAAATCCATACAATTTAAAAATGAAAGGAAGTTGGCTGGCTTGTAATTAATAATATTTCAGAGAGTTAAAAGCAGTAAACAAGGCAGTTGGATTTAAGCTATAGAGAAATATGGAAGGCAACTAAGCTGGATCAGGGTAAAAAGAAACAAACTTGTATCAATAGTAGTACAGTCAGGAAATGAGGATGTAAACTCAGTTCTGACTGTTGCAAGTAGCCAGTAAACAGTGTGCAAGCTCCAATAGGCTTTAGGCTAGTATGGGGAAGGGCATGCAGACCAACATTGCTTTTATAATGCAGTCTACTGAATCCAAATGAATCAGGAATACTCCGACAGAAGAAGGAAATTTATGCAAGAGGAGATATAGGAGTGCAAAAGGTTGCATAGGCGGTGAGACTGAATATGCCCCCCCCCCCAAACTAGAAGATCCTGGCAGGCACTTGTATGATGAAATAGGTTCTGAATACCATGGTGTCTTTTGGGAGCTAGAAGTTCCATAACATTGGGAAGAATGTATCTACATTTGTGTGGGCAGCTGTGCAGTAAAAACAAATAAATAAATAAATAATGGAAACCTCAGATCATTACATCCAATGGAGAGGATATCAAAAATATTGATAAGAAATGAGAATGGGAAGAAAGGCTTGCATGAGCTTTATTAACCATCCATGGCAAGGGTGAAAAATATCCCCAAGGAAGCTTGTGTTAAAGAAAGTGCCTGGGCATTTAACTCCATAGCACAGAGAGATAAAGCCCTGACTAGGACCCAGCCAACCTAAGTTACAGTAACAGCTTAAGTATATAAGGAGGCAGTAGGGAAGGAAAGGATTGAGTGATTAGCACCACCTCACCCATCCTGAAGGAAAGGGGTAGTCCCAGTGTACAGTTGTATGACCATCAAATGGATATTTGAAGGTAACCAACAGTATTAGAAAAAGGGACATAATCAAAATTTTGCTTGCCCAGTGATGGCAGCCTTCATTAGCATGCGTGTAGAACCATACGCAGTAGGACTCTCAATTTGCTATGTCCTTCATAAACTTGTTTGATTATCACTGAAATTGTAGTCAGTCAAAATCCCAGAAACAGAGTTTCAAAAGTCTTACTGCTCATAACCACATATTAAAGCAAAACCACATTTATTTAAATGTATAATTGCCTGTCATAAGTTGTGATGCCCCTGCACTGGCCCAGTAATCAAGGAGTCTCAATCCTCACCACTAGCACCACTGAGGGATGAATGCATTGGGAGGATGACAAGTACACACACAGTAAAGTACAATTTCCCTTAAGAGCAAACAGAGATCACAGTCAGTCTGGGGCTGGTTTCTCCCTCTTTCTCCACATCCCCCAATAAGACTCCCCACTGGAACAGCTATAGGATTAAGATCTCAGCTGAGAGGTCAAGACATGACCTCCAGCACCCTCTCTGTCCAACCAGTGCTTCAGGTCCCTGCCCAAGTAGCTGACATACACAAACACACACACACACACACACACACACACACACACACACACACACACACACACACACACACACACACACACACACACACACACACACACACACACACACACACACACACTATAAGATTTGATTTATATACAAACATGCACACACACCTGGGGAAGGCTGGCACAGGTTTACTAGCTATGCTGCCTTCTGCCCAGACTATGCGGTAGTTATCACTGCCACTAACCCCTACTTATCAGCTACTATAAAGGCCCTTACAAAGGGTGATCAATCCTACTGTGTAATGTTACTATTATGGTGTGTGACCAAGACCAAGGCTATTTAGAAGTGGCCTGTACAGTGTTACCAAATACATATGCAAGTACTCTAAGAGCTTAAATATGCCTCACAAATATCAGCCACAAAGATAAGTTTAAATATACTTAATAAATAAAAGAACAAGACAATGTTCAAACAACACAGTAACTGCAGAGTTCAGAATCACAGGAAACATTTTTAAAACAATATTGCAGGACAGTCTCAAATAAATACAGAAAACATCTAAACTAATCTTTACTACATTCCTGTCTATATCTAAGAGAGATTACTGTACCCTGATTACTTACTATTAACAAGGCAAGTGCTGATGAAAGGATGTTTCCAGATCCAAGACAAAATACAAAATGCCTTCTCCCTCTCTCTCTCTCGCTCTCTCTCACTCTCCCTCACTCTCTGAGAGAGTTCTTAAATTAATATCACACATTACTGCTGGGTTAGCCTGGATGACATCACTCTTTGTCACCTGCCTTCAGTTCCCATGCTAATAGAAACTTAACAAAATTTAACATTACTGTGTGAAAAATACATATCTCTCAGATGTTTGCCCAGAACTGGAAGTCATAAAACAATTAAACATTTTGACATTTTAAACCTAGTAATTACTCTTCTTTTCAGACAACAGAAAAACCTCTGGCTCACTGAAACTGAGAGATACAATCATAAAACAAGCTCAACTTGTTTTCTTGAGGTTTTGCAAGTTAACTCTGTATGTTCCAGCTTCTACTATTAAAACATACCTTTGCACAGCTATATAGTTTATATACATTTCTGTTCTTTTCCAGTAGGGTACACTGTGGTTACATTCTTGAAGCTCACTACATAACATACAGTTCTCTTACCATTGCAAGACAAACATATGAATCATATTAATATTCACAAATGACATATGATTATTTGTCCCAGTATACAGTTTTCCCCTTCAATCAGGTGCCTCACTAGCTACCTTCCTCAGGCCTTGTAATGTAGGGTCTGAGAGCTGAGCCTGTCTGAACTCTCTCTTTGTAGCCCTTTCCAGCTCTCCTTCAACAGGAAGTCATATATCCTCTGACAGTGATGTCTCACTGTCAGCCTGGGTATTACTACTCACTTCTACCCTAGCAGTCACTTTGTCCAAGGGAACATCAGTACCCACAAGCAGCTGTGGCTCACCTTCAGTCTCACTGCTACAGGGTAGCGCCCTCCTTTAAGTAACCACTACACCAGTCCTGGCTGCAAGTGTGCAGTCTGTCTGGGTCTCCCCCAGGCTACCAGACCCACATGCTTGTCTCCAAGCCTGACTGCGTGTAACTGAATGCACACACGGTACTGCATTATCAAAATCATTCCCTATCAGGACATCTGCAGGGGGGGTAGTTTGGTACCCTTGTTGTCTCAATTTTGTCATTCCCACTTACTGGCTCTCCCACCTTTTGTTCCCCACCTTGACTCTGTCGACACTTATATGCTACATGGCCCCACTGGTTGCATTTAAAACATGTAACCCTTGGTCCTGGATGTGTACTTGGACTAATAGCTTCCCCTGCTACTGGTGGACTCTTTTGGGGCAGTGTGGGATGCCCACCATGGGTTCCCTTAGACCCATGAGCAGCACTGAATGCCCCTTTCCTGTGCAGTGATGCCCTGCTTGCTAGGTATAAATCTCCCTTTGTCCCCAACTCATCTGCAGTAGTGCATTGTTTATCAGCTAACCAGATTCTCACATCCTCAAGCAAAGTAAATGAGAAAAAAAACAGTAAATCCGAACTTCAATGTCACAAAAGGGGCACACGAAGTACCTGGAAGCAGAACCCCACTTGGCAGTCACTCTTCAGAGAATAAGATCCAATAATCCAAGTCAAAAGGATGAAATAGCATAAAATGTATTGTACAAAAAATAAAAACATAAGCGCTTTCGTCCTTAATTTTAAGAACTTCATCAGATAAAAGGAGAAAGCTCTTAATCCATTTTTAAACACTCGTAATTAAACGTCACAAAAATAGACCCCCTTAAAAGAAACAAACCTGTTCACGAAATTTAAAACAAAATGTTGAATGATCATACCAAAATCAAATAATATATGAAAATATAAATTAATAAATAATTCATAACTAGTAAATAATTCTATCTTTCCAAAGCTTTAAGTATAGAACTGATAGAAATGTGTTTGTTTAAACCTGGCCAGTTGCCTGAATAATGTTTTTCAAGGATAAGTGACCAAGCCCCACCTCAAATGTCCGTTTTTATACTGTCAATTATTGCAAATTTGAAAGAATGCCCTTCATTTTTTTAAAATATGTTTACTTAAGGCACTAGTTTCTTTTTTCAACCTGATGTCATACACTGTAAATGCTCATATATATGATTTTTCAGTTTTCGATCGGTTTTGCCAGTATACAAGCAGCAGCATACAGTACACAATGCACAATATATAACTTTTTCAGAGCAACAGGTGTAGCTATGATGAATGTTAACATCAATATTGTTAATGTGGAAAACACTGCCCTCATAAATTAATTTACAAAACTTACACATTCCAAATTTACTTATGTAACCTTCCTTCATATTGAAGTGATTATTTTTTGTTTCAAAGATGTTTTTGAGGTTCCTACCCTTTTTGAGCACAACTATAGGGTTAGCCCCCACATAAGGTCTTGTGCCTTTGTCTTGGCTTAAAATGGACCAGTTTTTAACTAAAATGTTTCTTAATTCAAAACTGTCTACAGTACAAAAACAGTAATGAAGGAACTCCTATAGTTCCTTGGATTTTCTATATTTATTATTGTTTCAACAACAGGGGCAGATACAGTGTTGGTTGCACAATCTGATAGAAGGGAGAAGAAATAGCCTTTTTCTCTTTTATTTAATAGCGTCTAGAAAAATATCTTCAATAAATATGAATGGGTAACCCCTACACAGAAACATCTGTTTAAGATGATCACATTCACACAAAAAAAGCATCCATGGTAGAGACCATGCGGGCTGCACGTACAAACTGTGCTTTCACAAGCACAACTCCATAAGTGTGCATGAACTTTAAAAAGTTGGTAGTACAATAAATGTATGCCACAAAATCACTAATACATTCAATTGGTCCATCCCATAAAATGAAAATGTCATCCAAAAAATGGGTGTAACATTTAATGTGTGTAAAATATGTCAAGGAAAACACAAACTTCTTTGCCCACTGTAAGACAACAATGTTGGCACACAGGCCCCACAAGCTGAACCCATTGTCACTCCTTCTTGCTGTAGGTAAATCTCATTATTAAATAATATAAAGATGTTTTTCAATACTAATTCTAAAAGGTGTAAATAAACTAGGACTTCATCATGTCCAGTTCCTTTCTCATAAAGAAACTCTAAAAAACATTCTAACCCGATCTACCAGCCTCTGGAAAGTCGCTGGGGCATTTTTCATCCCAAAGGGCATCTTTGTGATCTCATACAAGCCAAAAGGAGTCATAAAGGCTGACTTCTCTCTAGCACTGGGAGTCAAGGGCTCCTGCCAGTAACCCTTGGTAAGATCAATGGTGGTAAGATACTTAGCCCCACCCAGCTGCTCTAGGGCTTAATCTGTCCTAGGTATGGAGTAAGCATCTGACCCTGTGTGAGTAAGTTCCTGTAGTCCACATAGAACCTGGTGATGCCATCCTTCTTCGGTACCAGCACCACTTGGGAGGCCCAGGGACTGCTGGACTCCTGAATTACCCCTAGTTCCAACATTTCCTGTCTCTCCTTCCTCAGAGTCTGTTTGACTTTCTCAGGCACCCTATAAGGGGCCTGCTCAATAGGCCTTTGGGGTCCTGTATCCACATAGTGCTGCACCAGGTGGGTGCACCCTGGTTTCCCAGTAAACATGTCCCTAAATCCTGTGACTCTGCTTGGATTTCTCGAACCTGGGTAGGGTATAGCTGCTGGGACACTGCTACCCCTTACACTGAAGTGTCAGTCCGGTCTCACTAAGGAGATCAATCACCAGATCCTCCACAGACTCCTCCTGCAATCCACTGCAAACAGTCACCACAAGGGCCTACCTATCATGGTAAGGTTTCATCATGTTAACATGGTACAATTTCTGCCCCTGCCTCCTGCCTAGGAGTTCCACCATGTAGTTAACATCACTGACCTTCCTTACCACCTTGCAGGATCCCTCCCAAGCTGCCTGCACTTGTTGTGTCTGACAGGAATGAGAACCATTACCTGCTGCCCTAGATCATACTCTCTAGCTCGAGCACTCCTGTCATACCAGACCTTTTTCTGCTGTTGAGCTTCTGACAAGTTCTCCTGGGCCAACCTCATGAGTTCCCTGAGCCTTGTCCTGAGGTTTAGGACATATGCCACAACATACTCCTTGGGATTTACACTCACCCTCCCACTCATCTCGAATCAAATCTAGAGGTCCCCTCACCCTATGCCCATACAGCAACTCAAAGAGCGAAAAACCTGCGGATTCCTGGGGAAACTCTCTGTAAGCAAACAACAGATGGGACAAATACTTGTCCCAGTTCCTCTTAAACTGGTTTGCAAATGCTCGTAGCATTGTCTTGAGTGTAGAGTTTAACCTCTCAACAAGACCATTAGTCTGGGGATGGTAGGGGGTGGTCTGTAGGTGCTTAACCCCTCAGTACTTCCACAGACAAGCCAGCAGGTCTGACATGAACTTGGCACCTCTGTCAGTCAGTATTTCTTTTGGGAAGCCTACCCTGCTGAAAATCAAAGCATTTGCCACCTTTTCTGCCTCAATGGAGGACAGAGCCATGCCTCAGGGTATCTGGTAGTATAATCTGCTACCACTAGGACATACATATTCCCTGTGAAACTTGGGGTACTCAGAGGCCCCGCAATATCCATAGCTACCCTCTGAAATGGCTCCTCAATCACAGGCAAAGACATCAAAAGAACTTTCACCTTGTCTCCTGCCTTGCCTACCCTTTGGCACTGCTCACAGGTCCTGCAGTACTCTGTTACATCTCTGGAAATCCCAGGCCAATAGAGGTTCTGCATAATATGTCTCTTTGTACATTTTATGCCCATATGACCTGCAAAGGGAATATCATGGCCTATGGCCAGAAGTGCCAGACAGTAGGTTCTGGGCACTACCAACTGCTGTATTCTCTCACCGTCTTTCAGGGGTCCACTCTCTATACAGTAACCCTTTGTCCCAGTATACAGATTCCCCCTTCCCTTGAGAATGAGGTGCCTCACTAGCTGCCTCCCTCAGGCCTTGCAATGTAGGGTCTGAGAGCTGAGCCTGTCTCAACTCTCTCTTTGTAACCCTTCCCAGCTCCTCTTCCACAGGAAGTCTGGCATCCCCTGACAGTGATGTCTCACTGTCAGCCTGTGTACTACTACTCAGCTCTGCCCTTGCAGTCCCTCAGTCCAAGGGAACATCGGTACCCACAAGCAGCTGTGGCTCACCTTCAGTCTCACTGCTTCAGGGTAGCTCCCTTCCTGAAGTAGCCATCTCACCAGTCCTGGCTGCAAGTGTGCAGTACTGCATTATCAAAATCATTCCCTATCAGGACATCTGCAGGGGGGTGGTAGTTTGGTACCCTTGTTGTCTCAAGAAAATCTTCTGTTGGCATTTTGTCATTCCCACTTACTGGCTCTCCCACCTTTTCTTCCCCACCTTGCCTCTATGGACATCTATATGCTACATGGCCCCACTGGTTGCATTTAAAACACTTAACCCTTGGTATTGGAAGTGTAGCTGGACTAGTGGTTTCCCTGCTACTGGCAAACTCTGTTGGGGTAGTCTGGGCTGCCCTCCATGGGTTCCCTTAGACCCTTGAGCAGCACTGGGTGTCCCTTTCCAGTGCAGTGATGTCCTGATTGCTAGGTATAGGTCTCCCTTTGTCCCTAACCCATCTGCAGTAGTGCATTGTCTATCAGCTAACCAGCTTCTCATGTACTCAGGGAAGGTGCTAAGGGCTTGCTCCCTCACCAAAACGTCTGCCAGCCCTTCAAAAGTGGTGACCTGACATCCACTCACCCACCTAAGAAAATAATGCTTAGTTCAGCAACATATTCACACACACTTTCATCTGCCTTGCGTCTATGCTCATGAAACTTTTTCTATAAGCTTCAGGTGTTAACTTATAGCATTCTAACAAACACATTTTGACTGCATTATAATTTAAAGATTCAGTGTCAGACAGTTTGGAAATTACAGTTACAGATTTACCATGGAGTAAGGGGTTCAGGAAACATATCCAGACCCCTTGGTCAACATTATACTGTTTACATACCCTCTCAAAGATATGAATGAAACTATCAAAAGCATCCCCCTCTGTAAATTGTGGAAGAAATTTACTGACCTTTGTTGCTTCTGGGGTTTGGTTAGTTCCATCCCTATTACCTCCATGACTCTGGCGAAGAGTCAGCATCTCCTTTTCATGTTGCCTCTGCCTCTCATTCACCTCATCCTGCAGACATCGCAGTTTCCCATGTTCCTCATCCTCCAGATGTCTCAATCTCTCTGCTTTTTTTTATTTCCAAATGCTTGGCCTCCAACTCAAGTTTCTTTAACTCCAGATGGATTTTTAAGTCCTCTATTGTGCTGTGCATTTTCTGAGAGTTGCACATCTCCACAGACAGTCTGATTGTCCTCCTGGTTGCTATTCTGTGATACAGCTGTGACTAAAGCTGCAACCATGTCTCCTTTAGTCAGGTTGGCATGCACCAGTCCTTTAGCCTGGCACATCTCAGCCAACTGGCTCCTTGTCAGCCTGCTATACTCTTCTGCTGATATGCTTGCCTGCTCTCCCTGACTAAGCTAACAAAAAATAAATAAATAAATAAAACAGTTGTGATGTGAACACTGAATGTTCACTGCATGGCAGATTGTGAGTACAAACACCTTCAGTGACCACTGTACACAGGCTATAGGAATTCAATATCCACACCACTACAAGTCAATTAATATGTGATGTGGCTATCTCACCACTATCACCCAATTAATATGTGATGTGGGTATCCCACCACTGCCAAACAATTAAATACATTTCTGCTCTTTTCCAGTAGGGTACACTGTGTTTACATTCTTGAAGGTCAGAACATAACATACAGTTCTCTTACATTTGTAAGACAAGCATATGGATCATATTACTATTCACAAATGACATGATTATTTACAAAATTCCAGATAGCTGAGCTGGCAGTGTCATATTTCTATATAAACCATATGAATATGTTCAAGTGACATATACTTATTTACAAAATTCCAGATAGCTGGGCTGGCAGTTTCATGTAAGTGATAATATGTCATAAGTGATAATTTAATAATGGTGTTTCTTGTTTAAAAAACAGCTAAGTCTGGGATAAGACGAATTACAAAAAGCACAATTAAGTTATGAAAATGCCAGCATGGGGGCTTAGCTGAGAAGCATACACGAGGCAGTAACCATTAATCACTTCTCCTAAAACAGTTAAATTGTACCACAGTGAAAAGTTGTGTTTATGAAGTTTAATTCTTAAAATGTAGGGTTAGTAATGTTCTGAGCTTAACATATGCTGAATGAGGGGGATTGCACCACCTGTTTGGCTATGAAGGTTATGATTAGGATTAGAGATGCAGTGTTTGCAGAAAATGCATGGCAGAGTGAGATTTGTGCAATAACAAAAGAGATCGGAAGGTACTGTGGTCTGGCCACTGAATGGCAGTGATATCCAAAGCAGACAAAGATTTGAATCAGCACATTTTATTAAATCCCATTCATAGCTTGTGTAAATTGGAAGGGAAGTTCACTAGTACTGAAAAGAAGTTGTTATAGTTTTTCAAATTAATATTTTCTCTTTTGTAGCATGGGCCTAGGGTAGAAAACTACTAACTTCAGAACATATTCTGACTTGTGCTACAGTAGATCAGCAAACATTATGCATGATTTATGATCTAGCCAGTCACTGTCAGCTAAACATTACATAGCTCATTCAAATCCTGCCTTTTAGACATCATTCCTCCTCCGGAACGTTATTTTGCATGTACTGTTCCCACAATTCCCATCTTTTTCTATGTAATTTGCTCCCTCCCTTTTCTAAAGATCAGTCAGCTTCAAGAAGTGCAACTGAGTATTTCAGATCAATGGGTTAAATACAAAATGTTGTAAAAACAATAAAAAAGGATCTCAACACCCTCATTTTAATCCAAATACAAATAGCAGAGCTTTTGGGAATAATCTCTTTTTCAATGCATATAAAACACAGTTCAGATACAGAGTTTTTAAATACATCATATGATCCCATCACCCAATAAGAGCTCGGCTTGTTATACAGAAAACCTAAAGTTTCAAGACACAGCAAAACATAAAAAAGTACATTCAAAAGCAACTTAAAAAGCACAGCAGATACAGACAGCCAATTACAACATTCACTTTAATTTAATTTGCTTTTTCAGTTAGTTTAAAACCTGTATTACAACAAAAGCAAATATAATGTGAGTAATTGCCTACCTCTTCCCTTCTTCTCCACCATAGCCTTTGGCCTCACTTCCTCACCTTTCATTTCATAGATTTCTTATGTCCAGTTCCTTATTCAGTAATTAGGTTCTGTGCTCCAACTATATGGTATTTTGTAGTACATTATAATCGGGTATTAAATATACTTAGTCTGATTAATTCTTTAACCTGAGTAGATACTTGACTGATACTTACCTTTGTGTTTACTTGGCTTCCATGTGACGTTACATACAGAGAAGCAGAAGTCACAACCAGAAGCAGATTTTAGATTCCTTCTGGCTAAGCCAAGTTAATAGCCAATGTTAATATCTAACCATCCGGAAAGATGCAAACTTAACTTTGAAATTCCATGCGGACAAAATTTAGAATCACCTATGCACAGTTTCAGTCTTTAACATATAGCTGGACAAAATCTGTGTAACAAAAGCAAGGTCCTTGGCCAGAGAGATAAAGTTATAACTGTAGCCCAGATGACCAAGTACTGAAGTAGCAATCTGGGTTTTAGAGGAGCCAAGAGGAGAGGGTGAGAGTTAAGTGACTGTTGCCTTTTCATCTTTCCTGGAGAGAGGAAGGCAGCCTGGTCTGTTTCAGTTCTGAAACCAGCTACAGGACATGTGTATGACATTTTACATATGAGCTGGGTATGAGAAGCTGCCATTGCCAAACTGTGCTCTCACTGTACCCTTCATGTCATGCATATGACAGCAAGCAGGCTGTATGTGGAAGGCACAGCAAGCTGTCACTTCAGTAAAGGTGCAAGTAAGCTGCCTGGAGTAAGTTTAAGATCATATTGCTAATATCTCCTAATGGCTGCCTGAATGACAGTTGTATAACAATCTGCTCTTGTTATGCTGACGAACTACCAGGAATAATCAAATGCAGTGGTACCAAATGACTGATAAATGTGGAAAAACATATAAAGCTGGTCTGGAGAGTAACAGGTAAGGCCAAGTTGACAAGATGATTCATTAGCTTGGTGATGTTTCTAATTATCTTAGAAGGGAACAGGTGGCATGCCAGGACAAGCTTTCATTTTAGACAGAGTGGCTGACCAGCACTGTGAAATCCCGAGGATTTGACTTAATGTGGGTGTGCTGTTATAGCTCATGAAACAATTAAGTGATCTCAATGGTGCATTAAGAAAGAGAATAAATACAAGAAAGTCAGGAGGAGACCAGCTGTTAGTGCTAGATGGGCTATTAAACTTCACTTGTGCAATAATTTACTAACAGAGGACTTGGATCAGGTGAATGATCAGGTGAATGAGCAGCTCAGTTATATGAGCGGTAAAGACGTAGCACTGGGTTAATACAGTAACATTTGTGTTGAATTCTACAAAACAATGAAGATGGGATTGTAGAGATGTGTTGCCAGCTCTTTAGCTTTACTTATCACACTGTGCCAGCTCTTTAGCTTTACTTATCACACTGTGCAACAGTACACTGGAAACCAGACCACATGAATTACAGACTGGTTCTCAGAAAGCTGTAAATGTACAGCTCTTTGAAAGAAACAGTGTCATATGATGATGCAACACCTTTTTCAGAAGCAGAAACAAATGGTATGAGGATTTGACTTTTTTTTTTGTAATAGCAATGATTACATAATCATATATATCATTACATAATCATATATTTAAACTGTTTGTTTGGTTTCCACTAGCACATTCTGATTCAGATATCCCTATTAGACTTTCATGCTATACTGGTGACACAGTCCAGCACTCCTTACGTATTTTCAGCAGCATACAAATATTAAATTAGATATCACATTAAATAAAAAAATTACTCAGCTTGACAATTAAAGGTATTAGATAATTTCATAGTTATCACAGATCATATACTGTCACAAAACTGAGCTGGCATCTTTAGTGGTCTTCCATATCTTAAACACTTTCCAGAAAGGACAACAAACACATCTGTAATATCTGCAGCTGATGATGAACCTGATAAGTCATCTCTTACTTTGCCTGGTGATAGATCCTTATGATTTTCTTTCTTAAATGTTCTCTCTGGAACATTTCTTTGGACCTCTCAGGACCCATTAGCATAATTCACATTACCATCAACAAAGTCTCTTGGCCTTACAGTCATTGTGAGCTTCATTCATTTTTAAGCTGTTTCTTGCTTTTAATCAGCACCTTACTATCTGTAGTTACCATCAAATGATCTCTGTTGCTCATGATTCCTCAAAGCAAATGCATTCCTGTTGACAGCGTTACAGAATCTTTCACCTTATCTATTACCTTTACATTAGAAAAGGATTATGCTATCATAGCACAACTTTTAGCACCTCCCTAACATCTAAGAGATGTGGACACTCCTATCAAGGCTGTGAAGAGCTTTCTTATATCATTATATTTATATATCAAAATAAAAAAGAAGCAAATATTTTCTGGTAAATACCCAAAAAATACCTCCAAAAAGGCTGCAGATATGGGGAATTTTTCATTGAAAATAGCAGACATTGAGATCCAAGATGGCAGGCATGATGGACAAATGGACTTATGGAGTCGATGTGTGACATTAATGAATGTATCTTTTTTGGTGTTCAACTCTCTGGGAGCATAGAAACTCCAAAAACTGTTACCAAAGGGTGACTGATGAAAAGGGATTACCAAGAATATGACGTATCAATGAGCACAAAGTTAGGTTTTCCTCATCTTAAACATGGCCCTTTGTAATTCATCAAATTACAACTTGATTCTCCTGACTTTACACTCACAATCAGCAATTAAGAAAATTATACGGGAAAAGGTAGAAAAACATAAATATCATTATGAGGGTGTTTCATTGAACTCAGACAGATAAGAATTGGGCCTTAAGGTTTCACCCTTACCTTCTTGATGTAGATTTGTTAAGATAATTCATAACATGTTAATAAATCTTTACACAATGGAATGTGCTATCATAAAACATACAATTACTTCATGAATGTGAATCAGATGAATGACTTACTGCTGTTTACTTCTATGGTAGTATTCATTGGAAAGATGATCTCTGATGACACTCGATTTCCTTGTTCTAGAAAATACGAAACATTACATTTTATATACTACACTGATTGAAAGCAGCAAACTTAAATGGGATAACAGCATTAGCACACTGACTAGTACTTCAAAGAGAATGCAAAAATGGGATCATAAAGTCAGGTAAGTGAGCCAGTCATGCTTATGACTAATGTTTCACAAATACTGCAGCTCACAGTTAAAATGCCCTATAAGCTAATGTGTGAAAAGCAGCACCAACATTTGCAGGAAGCCTAGTTATACTAGTATGTTGGCAACCAGTTCCACATATGTGGAACAGCACTATATTACAAAATATTACACAGGAGTTTTCATTTTTTTATTTGGTATGTGTACATATGTACACATGGGTCTACTTCAGTTCACTGAAATCCCATTTCACTGGCATTCATTTCACTGAGACCAAATCATCTAAAGTTCACAACACTGACAACTCATGTCACTGAATCTCATTTCACTGAATTGCAAGCTACAGACTTGATGTGGCAGTGTGTAGAGTACTGTGAGGCAAGTAAAGGGTATATGCCCTGTTCCCCACTGTAATATGACCTGGTGTTAGTATATATAGTTGGGGGGCACAGCCCCCCACATATTTTGGTTTTATATTGTCTGTTTTTTGTTAAGAGGATATATAAATAGTTTTTAAGTTGTAGAAAGAGGTAATCATTAGTTTTGTGAGTTTGTGTGTGTATGGTTTCCCATTTAGTCTTGTGAAATTTAGCATTTTAAGCTGTCAGTGAAATGAGATTCGGTGAAATGAGTTGTCAGTGTTTTGAAGTTTAGGTGATTTAGTCTCAGTGAAATGAATGTCACTGAAATGGGATTTCGGTGAAGTGAAGTAGACCTATACACATCTATGGGCTCACTGTAATTGTGTTGGTCAAAAGCATTCAAGGAATGATCGTTAAGAGCCCCACTTATATGGAAAACTTTAGTAAAGACACTACAAATCAATGGTACCTCCTCTATCATACGGTCCTTACCACAACACAGAAAAATCCTGGATGCCCAGTGTATCCCTTCTGAAAGCTGACAATGCCTAACAGTTGTCAAAACTCCCAAGATCAGTGACCTAGAATAATCTTATACTGCCGAATCCGTCAATGTATGAGGCTTATGACAACGAATGGCCCTTGTGTTACAGTGTCAACATTACTCATGAACACAACTCTGAATTTTGTGTGTGTGTGTGTGTGTGTGTGTGTGTGTGTGTGTGTGTGTGTGTGTGTGTGTGTGTGTGTGTGTGTGTGTGTGTGTGTGTGACTGTGTTTATATTAATTTCCACTATATATAGCAAGACAGAAGGAGGAAGAGTGGAGGAGAAAATTTAGGAGCGGGGTAAAAGTAAAAAGTTTATACTCATGGTGTATTTGAATCTGCTGGTAACAGACTCGGAGGTTCTAAGCTCAAATATACAGAAAGAGTGGGATCTCATTAAGGTCTTGGACTGTATTAGAAAAGATAAAATTCTGGATACCATCCTAACCAATGCAGCGGGTGTCATGAACATCCAGGTTAAGGCACTGGTATCCAGCAGCAATAGTGCCACTCTATGGCTTACAGTAGGGGAAGATCAAAAGACAAAGATAAAGACAATGGGGCGGACTTCAAAAGAGAGGATTATGCACATCCATCCATGGAAGGTGATCAAAAATGAGACAGGAGAGTGGGAGTAAACTGAGATAATAAACATGCTGTAGGAATAGGTCAGGGTTGTGTACTCATGTCCATGCCAAAAACAAAACCAACCAGTCCTGGATAAAGTGCCTCTTCAGACCAACGATGCAAGTTCAGAAAACAACAAAAGAGGCTCACCACAGCTTATTCCGAGATATTTAATGTGGGCAAAACACAAAACATAGCAGTAAGCGCTTTCATGTTTTAAAAACGTTTCATCAGACTTTAACACAGCAGTCACCATTCGTCTAATTTTATAGAACCTGCTCAGTATCATCTTCCAATCCCTTTAATCCCTTTCTTCCTCAAACCCTCATGTCCATGGACAAGGGTGTGAGGAAGAGGCAAAAAGGCAAGAAGAGAAGAAAGAACACAGGATGGCTAAGTCCAGGAGAAGGACCCAGATCGATTTTAAAGAAATCGATAACGGACTATAGCAGTACCTCAGGAGAGGAATCATGCGTTACTGAAACAGAGCAAGGGCTTGCTCAGGGGTTCCCAGCCCACAAAAAACAGAAAAGTGCTGCCGCCCCTTAGGACACATAGGGGTGGGAGAAAACATCAAAAATGTCGAAAATTTAGAAACATTGTTACAAATGATAATTCCCAAATAGTGGAATATTCAAATGTACTTAACATCTCATCTGTAACTCTTTCTGAAACTGCTATTAAACTACTAAATAAAGGATTAACATATGTTCTTGGTTTTTATGTCCATGAAGACACTGTGGTTAAGGATGTCCTTTCATTTTGTTGGCTATTAAATTTAAAATTATTTTTTGGCCAACAGGAAAACTCTCAAACATCTACTGATTTCAAGTTTAAGAAATCTGTTTTTCAACCTCCCATGGATAAATATGTCACAGTATTTCAAAAAACTGTTCTCAAAGATCTACATTTCCATGGTTATGAATCTTGTATGTTGGGCCACAATTTATCATGGGCTGAACAACAAGCCCTTAGGGAACTTAGGAACAATCATAACATAGTTATTATTCCTGCTGACAAAGGAGGAGCAGTTGTAGTTATGGACATCATTTATTATTCATTGGAGGCCTACAGACAACTTAAAAATGCCATTCATTATATGCCAATGCCTCTAGACCCGACAAGCTGCTTCAAGAAGGAAATTGATTCCTTCTTAGAGCTGGCCGCTGAGGAAGGTATTATTGGTACATCAGTTTTGCAACATCTTAGGGTGGATGATCCTTAGAAACAAATACTGTATTTGCTGCCAAAGATTCATAAAAATTTGCAAAAACCACCTGGCAGACCGATAGTATCTGGCATGGGTTTGCTCACGGAACCCTTATCAGGATTCCTCACCAAACATTTACAGCCACTTCTGACTATGGTCAGATCAAGGATCAAGGACACCACGGAATTCTTCAGAATTGTAAGTGATACACAATTAGAACCAGAATGGATAATGTGTACCTTGGATGTTATGGCTCTATACACAAACATCGCACATTGGGCTGGGCTTGAGGCCCTTGAATATTGGCTAAATAAACCAAATCTTTATCATCCAGGCTTCAATACATTGTTGGTCTGTATGGCAGAACATGTCCTAACAAAAAACATATTTTATTTTCAGAAGGAATGTTACTGGCAGGTGCGAGGTACAGCTATGGGGGCATCTTTTGCCCCCATTTATGCAGACCTCTTTATGGGGTACTTGGAGGAATTCCTTATATATGATGACAATCATAACATATTTTTGGATGATGTGGACATTTGGCGGCGATACCTTGACGACTGTTGGCTGGTTTGGCGTGCAGACACTGCATATCTTTTAGAGTTTGTCCAGTACCTCAATGATAACAAGTGGGGTATTGAATTTACTCTTAATATGCACCAACAAGAAATTCATTTCTTAGATGTCAAGATTTGTAGGAATGTGGACAACACATTGTCAACACACGTGTTCCGCAAATATTGGCAGTACAATAGCCTTTTAGAAGCCACTAGTTTACATCCGGATCACATTACAAGGAATATTCTCAAGTCCCAATTCCTTCGTAGTAAAAGGATTTGCTCTTCCAATGATGACTATGAACATCATAAGAATGACCGGATACACAGGTTCAAAGCCAGGGATTACAAATCAGGACATATTCTTTCAGCTAGCAATTTGGCTACTGGGCAGGATAGACTGGATTTATTGAAATACCATGAGAAAATGCCAACAACAGACAATACTATTAGATTTGTAACTACATATGGTAGAAACATTCATGCCATCAGAAATGCAGTTAATAAGAACTGGAATATCCTTATGGCTAATCAGGAATTATCCAGTTTCCTGACAGATGAGTGTAAATTTTCATATCGTAGAGGTAGAACATTACCTCAATCATTACAAATCCAGGGCTGAATGACAAATCATGGGAGACCAATTAACTATCACAGGAGACAAATTGGTGGGATCATTCTCCTGTGGACATTGCTCCTTTTGTAAGTGTATGCCAAAATCCAAGGAGTTTTCTAGTAGGAACACCAAATTGGTGTATTGTACAAAACATTTTACCAATTGTGGAATGGACTGGGCGGTCTATTTGGCCACCTGCTCCTGTTCCTCATTTTATGTTGGGCAGACCTCCAGGCCATTCAGAATAAGGATGTCTGAGCACTCAGGTGACATTAGGAACAGACGTATGACTAATGCATTGTACAGGCATGTATGTGTTCATAAAACAGCCACCTTTCACTTTTGCATTATTGACAAAATATGGGGAGATAGATCACACAAATTAGGGTGGCACAGTATACTAAATAACAAAGAGAAAAGCTGGATAGTTAAGCTACGGGCAATATTTTCCCCGGGTCTTAATAACCATTTGTAATTTTTGGTTGTTACATTTTTTTGAAAATTATTTTGTTATCCTTTAGATGTTCTTCTTTAGAATGTATATAGTCATTTAATCACTGTCCCTTTAAATGTTTCATTGACCATGAAGCTCTATGTATAAAATGAAATAATTTCTGAGATGGATGATAATCACTGATGAAGGCAAAGACTGTCGAAACCGGTCTGATTTTTTACTATTTGCATTAAACCGAGTTATCACACTTAAGGTGCTGGCCTCTATGACTTTACGTATATTCCAGCACAACTACATACAGAAACATATTACTCTTCCCCAACTATAAACCCCCCGCACCCCCTATACCCCCTGCTACTTAAATATATCAAATCCGAGATTGCACTCCACATAAGAAAATGGCAAACATACCATTACGTACTTCATGACTGCCTGTTGTAACCGTAGTCATGTCACCTCTTAATTTGCTATCACACAACATAACTTATCTTAGTGTAGTGAAGTGCAATCTCATAGTTGATATATTTAAGTAGCAGGGGGTTTGGGTGGTGCAGCCCCCCCCCACATGGGGGATGAAGGGGAGCTTGCCTCCCTGCTTATAGTTGGAGTAGAGTATTACTTTTTGTCTTTTGTTTCTGTATGTACTTGTGCTGGAGTACAGTAAGTGTTGTTGTCCTGTATGTTTTCGATATTATGAGATTCAGTATTTTTAGTTTTCAGTATTTTGAACCTTTGAGATTTTGGACTCAGTCTTTTGAATATTGAGATTTTGAGCTTTCAAGATTCTGAAGTGGACCTGGAGTTTCAGAAAGATAGGGCTGCTGTTAGGGAGGATAAAGCACAAGAAGAAGAACAGGATAGGCTGCTTACAAGAGTCCTCCAATATCTGTTCAGTGTGTTGGCAAACTCTCCAATGAAGAGCATTCACTGTATAATAGAGAAGGGGTAGAGGGCTGGAACACAGCAACTGTGGTACCCTTCCACAAGGAGCTCAGAGAAAATCCAGGCAACTACAGGCCTATTAGATTAATGCCAGAGGTACGAAAAGTCACGGAGACAGTCATTTGGGAAAGGCTAGTAGAATTTCTAGAGGGCAGTCTCTGGGACAGCAACTAGCAAGAGTTCACCAACAGGTGGGACTCTCTGTCCAACCTGCTCCAGTTTTACAACTGGATTACAGGTGAACTTGACATCAGATTACCAGCAGATGTAGTTTACTTGGACTGCAGCAAGATCTTTCACTCGGTCTCAAACAGGAAGACGATAAGAAATCTGGAGAGGTCAGCGGTAAGACCAAAAGTGAGAATTTGGATAGTTAAATGGATGAACAGTAGGACAGAGTGGTTTGGGTTGAGGGAGTACAGTGTCAGGAATTAGGAAAGTGACTAGTGGAGTACCACAGAAGGCTGCCCTCATGGGTCTTGTACTCTTTACTGTGCTTTTCTTAAGACATATTTGACAGAAAGGAGAACAGGATAAAGCTCTTTACCAATGAAAGAAAGAAATGTACAGCAGTGCAAGATGGAGGAAGGTCTAATAAAGTATTTGGAAAGGCTGAACAAATATGCACAATGTTAACAGTCACGGCACGATACAGACAAATGCAAAATTTTGTACTTATATGTCACAAAGACCCTGCTGTGATGTATCAACTTGCAGAAGTGAAAATAATAGCAACAAATCAGGAAAAGGATCTTGGGTGTTGGTCACACCTAGACTGGACTAGCAGGAGCAGTGTGACAGAGCAGTAGAAGAGGCAAAGAGAATGCTTAGGCAATCTAAAGGGCTAGGTACCAGAAACAAAGTGATAATGCTATCACTTCTACAGAACTTTCATTAGATCATACCTTGAGTTCTGTGATCAGTTCAGTAGACCATTAAAGAAAATGGCATCAGTCTGTGGGAAAGAGACAACTGCCAGAAAATTCTGGGAGATGGTGAAGAAGGAATATGAACACAAGCTAGAGCTCTTCAAACCTGACGTGTGCTAGGTATTATTTGCATCCAGGGAGAGAGGGTGTGGTTTAAAATCTGCATAGCCATGTGAGCAGTGCACCCATAATGCTACATAGTTCAACGTACTGGTGAAATCTAAGCAGATGGAATATCATTCCAAATGGTGCACAACTTCACAGGCTCTGTGCCTGATACTAAAAGAAATATGGAGCTATCTAGTTGGGGGGGGGCATGTTCTCAAGACAGAAAAACTGTCTCTTGTGAGGTAGCACGCATCTTAGAAAGTTATCTGGCGTTGCTCACCCAGTGCAAGTTTTTCAGCATAACTCATGGCTTAGCACTGCAACACGCTGCTCTTGCCTTATCTCACTGTTCGAGCTTGCTGCTCTAACAAGTAGCAATACATCATTCCATCATACTGCGCAAGGCATTTGGAGCAGGGATTATATCTCCAGTATGCAGGAGAATGGTATACCATGTATAATTGCTTGCTGCATGCAGCCAGGGGGCTGCTATATGCAAAATATTCCAGCACGGGACAGCTGTCTGCCGTGTGTAACATTACCAGTATCTTAGTGTGCAAACTTGGGAAAATTTAGTTCATAGAGTTAATGAACTATTTAGCACTTATTACTCATCTTTGTGGATTACTGCTTTTATGCGTCATTTCAGGACTCTAGTCTACTCTGTGACTGATGCCACAGTAATACACATTACTGGCCTCTACTTGCTTGTTGGTATGACCACTAGTGCCCACAACTGGAGTAGCTTGAACTACTTCACAATAGTAGCAGCGCACTTTAACATATGTGGACTATGTGCAGGTGCCAGTGCATAAGGTGCACTTTAACATATGTGGACTATGCGCAGGTGCCAGTACACAAGGTGCACTTTAACATATGTGGACTATGTGTAGGTGCCAGTGCATAAGGTGCACTTTAACATATGTGGACTATGTGCAGGTGCCGGTACATAAGGTGCACTTTAACATATGTGGACTATGTGCAGATACCAGTGCATAAGGTGCACTTTAACATATGTGGACTATGTGCAGATACCAGTGCATAAGGTGCACTTTAACATATGTGGACTATGTGCAGATACCAGTGCATAAGGTGCACTTTAACATATGTGGACTATGTGCAGACACCAGTGCATAAGGTGCACTTTAACATATGTGGACTATGTGCAGGTGCCAGTACATAAGGTTCACTTTAACATATGTGGGCTATGTGCAGACACCAGTGCATAAGGTGCACTTTAACATATGTGGACTATGTGCAGGTGCCAGTACATAAGGTGCACTTTAACATATGTGGGCTATGTGCAGATACCAGTGCATAAGGTGCACTTTAACATAGGTGTGCTATGTGCAGATACCAGTGCATAAGGTGCACTTTAACATATGTGGACTATGTGCAGGTGCCAGTACATAAGGTGCACTTTAACATATGTGGGCTATGTGCAGGTGCCAGTACATAAGGTTCACTTTAACATATGTGGGCTATGTGCAGGTGCCAGTACATAAGGTGCACTTTAACATATGTGGACTATGTGCAGGTGCCAGTACATAAGGTGCACTTTAACATATGTGGGCTATGTGCAGGTGCCAGTACATAAGGTGCACTTTAACATATGTGGGCTATGTGCAGATACCAGTGCATAAGGTGCACTTTAACATATGTGGGCTATGTGCAGATACCAGTGCATAAGGTGCACTTTAACATAGGTGTGCTATGTGTAGGTGTCAATGTGTAAAGCACACTTTAACATATGTGTTCTATGTGTAGGTGCCAGTGCTTAAGGTGCACTTTAACATATATGTGCTATGTGTAGCTACCAGTGCATAAAGTGCACTTTAACATATATGTGCTATGTGTAGGTGCCAGTGTTAAAGTGCACTTTAGCATATATGTGCTATGTGTAGGTGTCTGTTTGAAAGTGTAGGTTGGAAGAATGGCTTGGGAAGCAAATGTTTGGCCTACCCATCTGTACAGCAGGCTCACTGCCGTTAATGCATCTGTGTTTCTTTTACTTGTATGCCTATATACAAAGCCAATATTTTTTTTGGTGGCAACACAGCCCTTCCTTTAGAGAAACAGCATTTCTTAACTTCTCTTATTTCAGCACATTTTTTCTTAGTGCCCTTCTCCCACTGGTATCTTATTGGTTTGCATCAACTGTATACCTGGCCAGGTTATTCTGGGTGTTTTGTTTGTGATGTTTTATTATGCTAGCAACATGTTGTTTGTTATTTCCATGAAATTCATCTGGACTAGTATTTTTTACAGCCTTTCTAAATTTTGTATGACATGTTCAGCAACCCACTGTGTTGGAATCAGTGTGCTTTGTATAATTCCTTGTCTTTTAGAAATCATTTGAAATGATGGCCATTAAAAAGTATACTACCATTAGTTCTTAAAGTTTCAGCTCTCCCAAAACTAGAAATGTCTTTACGAGTTAGAACTAATGACTGTGGCCAAACATCTTGAGAAAACATCAATAGTGACAAACAGATACTCATAGATATACTGGCCACAGAAATCGATTTACTAATCAGTCAATGTGTCGTATGAGTTTCGGGCAGGTAAGTAGCTGTTTAGACACATCTGTCCTCAGAAATAAATACAATGCTAGATTCAAAAATAGCTTCTATGGTGGAACAACAACATAAAAAGGCTCTATAATAAAAGGGAAAAAACTCATTGTACACAAAAATAAACTTAACTCTCAAAATGCCAAAAATGCTCTTTCTGCACTAAACAAGGAACTCTGGACCCTGATCAACCAAAGCCAGATATAAGATAAAAAATAGCACACAGGTGAAGGTTAACCACAAAGCCTTCTTTACCTACATTAAGAACCTCAGAAACAATGCCCAGCATTCTGCAATGCTAATAGTAGATAATATCACATACTTGGACCCAAAGGACATTACCAATATCGGGTGGCACGATGCCAGGGCATTTCTATGGGCTAGGCTTGTAAAGGCTCCAGGGCCATTAGCCTAGTACACACCTATGAGTTTATTATTAGACAAACTTAGTTCAAACTTCACACCAATTCCCCTCCAGTAGTTTCAGATCACATATGTGCATCTACAACCCCCATCAAATATCACAAGTACAAATCCTCAAGGTGCTATCTAAGGCTAATAAGAGTTCTTTGAGGCCATACAACATACCAGGGTGTCTACTGGTCAGATGGAAACAGGACTTGTCAGACTTAATATCAGCCTCAAAACAGGTTTTGTGCCAGATGACTGGAGGACAGCAACAGTCATTCCCTTGCCCAAAGCTGGAGCTTCAATGGATTTGGGTAATTATAGATCCATAAGCATGACCGACCTCATCTGTATGACTATGAAAAGGATCATTATGGAATTATTAAATAAGGATAAAAGTAACCCACATACTCTCAACCCAAGCCAGTTTAGATTTATCACCGGCAGATTCTGCCTACTTAACCTGGATGACTTCTTCGAAAAAGTTACTGTAGCAATGGTATAGAGCAAATCAGTACATACTGCATAAATAGACCCTGCCAAGGCATTTGACAGAATCACATAATCAGGTATCATAGATGAACTCTCTGAGCTAAATGTAAATCCTTATGTAACTCATTATATAACAAAGTGGCTCACAAAAAGAACCCAGGAGATACAGGTGGGCAGCTCTACCTCCTACAAAAGACCTGTAACTAGTGGTGCACCACTGGGTTTAGTCCTTGTGTCACTACTCTATAGTATTTACTTCTGAGAGATCAAAACTAATGTGAAGAGTTTGTGGCTGCCCAAGTCTGCAGATGACTACAAACCTGGTGCCATCATATATTCCCCGGAGGACACCACGATCCTCCAACATGACCTGTTCCAAACAAACAGCTAGTGTCAAAACCATGGACTTAAACAAGATGCCAAGAAATGTCTAATCATATCTGTCAGCAAACATGACTCCCCTTGCAATTATCACATTGGCAATATACCCATGAAAATTGATCCTGTAGTCAGGGATCTGGGACCCCTATCTCCACAATGAGCTTTCAATTGATCACCATGTATCCATGTATTCAACACTGCACAACTTGTATCTACAGGCATGGAGTCCATGGATGTGATCATTCCTCTACATTTGGCACTCATTTGGCTCATCTTGTCTAAACACTTGTCACAACTGGAATAATCATCATGCTTCTTCAGTAAGAAAATAAAGGTATTAAACCATAAATGCTATACAGACTGCTTCAAAACCTTGAGTCTCATCTCAGTATCAAACAGGCTACTGAGAGGAGACCACTACTTTGTGTATACAGTCTCAATATAGACTCTATCCTGTCAAGCCTATTACACATTTCCAAGTCCAGTGGTGGCATAAACACCCACTCAATGGATCTCAAGCTCTTTTGCAACACAAACAGAACATGGTAGAGGGATACATATGTATCACAGAAAATTCCACTTCTATGGAACCATCTTCCACCCCACATAAAGTAAAGTGCTTTTCCTACTCTCTTCAGATGTAAGTTGGATGAACAGATAAGTGCCCAGAAATCTGTCCCCAGTTTATCACCCCTGTCTCTCTTGGATAGGGATAACATGTAAATACCCCAGCTTTATTAATGATGTATGTAACATGTAAATACCCCAGCTTTATTAATGATGCATGTAACATGTAAATACCCCAGCTTTATTAATGATGCATGTAACATGTAAATACCCCAGCTTTATTAATGATGCATGTAACATGTAAATACCCCAGCTTTATTAATGATGCATGTAACATGTAAATACCCTAGCTTGATTAATGATGCATGTAACATGTAAATACCCCAGCTTTATTAATGATGCATGATCTCACACACTCCAAGTACTACTCCTCCTACTCTGCTTTTAGTCCCAATCAATCATCCATTTCACTCCAAGTGTCCTCTTATTTCATCTCTGAAAGTATTGTCATATATGACCTCTAGGGTGTCACTGAATGCTGAAAGTGAGGATAGCCAAAAAAAAGGACCACCCAATAAAAACAGCAATTAAGGTTGCTGCCTTACAGTATAAAAACAGCAAATACAAATACTGTTCATTGCTGGCTTGAGACCAAACATGAAGAAAATTATTAGAACTGCATTTACTTACAGTTGCACAAGAAAACATCTCCAAAGACAACTTTGTTTTTTCTCATCAAAACATGTTTACCTTCCAGGATCATAACTCTCTGTTTTAATCTAAGGAACTCATCAGAACAGACTGAAATAAACTGATTGGGACTTAGAAACGATCAGACTCATTACAGAGAATTCCTAATTAATATTCATAAGCAAACTGACAGCATTTTTTTCTTACTAGACACAGCTGGCAATGGCAGCTTGCAAACATTTACAGCATCCAGTGAGCTTTCAGGAGTTGAGAAAGTAGTCCTTCTTCAAGCTGTATTCTGTACTCCCTCGCTTCTCTCACCATGCACCCTATAATGCACTTACATCTCTATGGTATAAAAAAGCTCTTCCAAGCTGCTTCATACCTGTTATAGTGCTTTAGTCATGTGATGGCTGGTTACAGAGGGGCAGGTAGGTGTCCTCCTGTAAGTAAATATCACAAAATATGTTCTGCATCTCTTAATGAATATTTATGCTATATATATACACACACACACACACACACACACATATATATATATATATATATATATATATACACACACACACACACACACACAGATACAGATAAATAGACATATAGATATATACATACATACATACATACATACATACTTACTGCATAGAAATAGGGGATGTTACATGTACAAATCAGAAATTTATGGGTTTCACCTAAGTCACAACAAAATGTATTCCATTAATATTAGCATTAGTAGGTCAACAACATTCTGGTGTGGTCTTTTACTTCCAGTGAATCAGAAAAAATAAAACATTCAATTAAAACTAAAAAAAATGGTGTATGAAGAGGCATTTGATATACTGATATATTATGTGCAATTCCAAACTAAATCCGTTTTTATTGTACAAATTATAAAAGCATAAGCGCTTTTTTAGCAAAGCTACTTCATCAGATGCATAAAACAATTAAACAATTAGTCCATTAAATACTCTAGTTGAAAAATCACATGACTAACTTTCTTAAAGACCTTATACCCTAAAATACACTCAATAAACAATGTGCACACACATAAATGTATTGCCTTCTACAAATATAAAACATCTTAAATTACTCTATACAGCATAAACACATACATACATTTGTACAAAAAATACATATATAAAATATATATATATATATATATATATATATATATATATATATATATATATACATATTTGTAGAAGGTTATATATTTATGTGTGTGCACATTTTTTATTGACTGTATTTTGGGGGGGGATCTATATTATATTCTCCAAACCTGACAATGTCGAATCTGACATTGTCAACACAAGAATATCGAATGCTCAGAATCTTGAGCATGTAAACAGAAATCTCCGTAAGGGGAGATTTCTGTTTACTGCAATGTAGTGCGGTCTTGGAGTTGGTATATTTAAGTAGCGGGGGGGGGGGGGGCACTGCCCCCACATGGGGGTGGGGGCCTGCCCCTGCTTAAACGCTTTTTTTTTTTTTTTTTTATTGTCATTTTATAAGGTCGATGTTTGAAGACATCGACCATATGTTGTTCAATGTTTTCAAATGTCGATCTTATAATATAGACCCTTTTAGGGTATAGGTCTTTAAGAAAGTTAATTAGTTAGTCATGTGATTTTTCAACTAGAGTATTTAATGGACTGATTTTTTAATTGTTTTATGCATCTGATGAAGTAGCCTTGCTACGAAAGCGCTTATTATGTATAATGTGGTTCTGTCAACACTTTAACAGTAGATGGACAAAAGAATCGTGCAACATTAACTCATGTTTCTCAAACGAGATGTAGATAAAGATCTGCAGTTGCATGCTGTTGAGCATAATATTGAAATATCATAAACTAATCTCGCTGGAGGTCCTCATCCCGCCCCCACCTGAAACAAAAAAGACCACAGTGAAAAACTTCTCAAAAGCCGATTTCACACTTCTAAAAACTAGTGTGGTCTCCTTTAAGGCCCCTGAGCCAGTGGTAAACATTACTCAAACTGCTGAATCACTTACAAATGCCTTCTACCAGCACCTACAGGACTGCATGGATCAGGCAATCCCAAACAAAACTAAGACTCTCTGTACCAAAGGCAAGCGTCCAGTCTGGTGGACCCCAGCCATAAACAAGCTCTACAACAAAAGGAGGAAGCTACTACAAGATAGAGCAAAATCCTTGAAAGGTAAGACACCTTTGATCATTATAAGTAAAAAACTAAGAGCTCTCATAAAATCATCAAAGGCAAATTTTGAGAGAAAAATCGCCAAGGACTCTAAAGACAATCATAAGGCCTTCTTTAGCTATGTTAGAAACCTAGGAGGAAACTCCCAGATATGCTCAGAATTAGTTCAAAATGATGTGAAAATTACTGAACCTACACACATTGCTAACATACTGGCTGACAGGTTCAGTGCAAACTTCTCCCCCCCCTCCCCCCCAAAAGGAGAGATATCTATTCCAGAGGATTGTAGCCCCCCAAACATCTCCAACGCCCAGGTGAGAACTGCCCTCACTAAGGCAAAAACACAGCATCCATGGGAGCGGATGGTGTCCCCGGCTGTGTGCTTCATGAACTCAACGAGGGATTAAACCCACAGTTAGGACAGCTGTTTAATCTTAGCCTCACCTCAGGATACGTACCCAAGGAGTGGCGCGACTGTGGTCCCACTTCATAAGGGCGGTGCCTCCACAGACCCTGGAAATTACCGCCCATTAGCTTGACAAGCCTTATCTGCAAAGCCATGGAGAGGATCATAACGGAACTCATAAATAAAGACATAGGGAACTTGCAGACTTTGGATCCAACCCAGTTTGGCTTTGTCAAAGGCAGATCCTGCCTCTTAAACTTGGTTGACTTTTTCGAGACAGTCACCAAGGCCATTGATGAGGAAAGGCAGTCCATACAGCCTACCTCGACCTGGCAAAGGCCTTGACACAATACCCCACTCAGGTATCATCGAAAACTCATCAGCTTGAATGTAAACCCATACATCACAAGATGGGTTGCAAACTGGCTAGCGACAGAACCCACAGGGTCAGAGTTGCTGGAGCCATGTCAGACTCAAAGCCTGTCACAAGTGGTGTCCCACAGGGCTCAGTCCTGGGTCCACTCTTGTTCGGCATCTACTTTTCTGAAGTACAAGCAAACACAGGAGGGTTATGGCTGACAAAGTTTGCAGATGACTGCAAACTGGGCCATAGTCGAAAACACATCTGACACAGATACCCTCCAGAGGGGCCTCAGAGAAATGGAAAAGGGGTGCCGGAGCCTTGGCTGGAAGTTAAACGCCAAAAAATGCATAGTCATACCCTTCGGGAAAAACAAGGTTACCCCTAGCTACCATATAAGTGACAATCCACTGAGCACAGAAAAAGTCATCAGGGATCTGGGGACCCAAGTTGACAGTAGTCTTTCGTTTGACACTCATGTTGCTAAAGTAGTTAGGAAAACCTTCTATATCGCCCACCTGATCATGAAGGGATTCACATCTAGATCAAGGGAGGTCATCGTCCCCTGTACTCATCACTCATTAGACCTATGATTGAGTACAATGCCCGTTCGAATGTATCTGACCAGACACCTGATGCAGCTTGAAAGGCCCCAAAAGTTCCTCACCAAAAGGATAAAGGGTCTCAAAATATGTCTTATGCTGCCCGACTGAAAGAACTCCAGCTTTATTCAGTCTCATACCGCTTGCTCAGAGGTGACCTGTGCCTGACATATAAGGCCATGTCAAACCCAGATTTGATGAATATGCTTCACCTCAAAAATCTAGATCCCTCAGAACCACATAGGCGGAGACTTAAACCTTGACACGGTTATAAATAGAACGTGCTGGAGGGACAGATTCATCACCCAGAGACTCCCTATGCTGTGGAACAAAATCCGGGTACATGTGAGGCAGAGCACCTCGCTGGCCTTGTTCAAGAGGAATCTTGACCAATGGATGGGAGATCGCAGATATACCCCAGGGATTACTTCAGTGTCACTGCTTGACAGAGGCACAGAAAAATGATAGGCATAGTTTTTATTCAAACTAAAGGGGTGGCGAAAGCCACATAACTATGGGCTAGGCTTATAAATGCCCTTGGGCAGATAGCCTAGTATGAACCTATGAACCTATGAACCTATATATGTGTATATATATATATATATATATATATATATATATATATATATATATATATATATATATATATATAGTTTCACTTTGAAACCTCAAGATACTAAAATGTCAAATTTCAGTATCACAAGACCAAAAGAGAGAAAGTGCAAAAAACTGACAAACCAAAAGACTGACATCCAAAATATCGAAAACTACAAGACAAAAAGAATACCGTCCCCTCCCCCACATAAATGTACAAAAACAAAAAATAAAAAGACATAATACTAGCATACTTTAAGCAGGGTGCAAGCCCCCCTGCACCCCCACACCCCTGCTACTTATATATACCAACTTCGAGATCGGATTAACACACGCACACAAAAAAACAAACCAAATGTAATGCGCCCTACTCCCCCATTGCACATTGATATACTTATCTCCCAAGAAATACACACACACACTACACATATACAAAGCACACAACTTTCAACACTTACAAACACACACTCTTACCTACCTACCCTAACCATACCTCCCAACTGTACCGAATTACTCAGTTTTTACCGAGTTTTGGGGTCCAAATAATGAGGTGCCACGATTCCCAAGTGGCACCCCTTCATTTCCAATTTTTTCCAACTTTATTTTTAAATTTTTTTCTTTCGCTTTTTCAGCTGACGTCATCACGTGCATAATGACGTCAGCTCTGTCAGCCTGTCAGAATTGGCTGGTTGTTTGAAAGAAGGATCTGGAATACGAGCGTCTGTTTAAAGTATGTGCATGGAACTGCGAGCATTGCAGATTGCACTTGCAGAGTTATCAGCTTGCATCAGCTTAAGGTACTGTGCAGAGTTCTTAGTTGGAATTATTTCAGTTTAAGGTATTGTGCAGAGTTATCAGCTGAAACTTGCCACAGATTGTGCAGAGTTCTTAGTTCAGCTTAAGGTATTGTGCAGAGTTATATTGGTTGGAATTAGTTACTTGCTACAGATTTCCAGCTGCTGTTTGAAATGCGAGTATCTGCTTAATGTGAATGGAATTGTGAGCATTGCCGAGATTGTGCAGAGTTCTTAGTTACTTCAGCTTTAAGGTATTGTGCAGAGTTATATTGGTTGGAATTAGTTACTTGGTACAGCTTTCCGGCTGCTGTTTGAAATGCGAGCATCTGCTTAATGTGAATTGAATTGCGAGGACTGCCGAGATTGTGCAGAGTTCTTAGTTACTTCAGCTTTAAGGTATTGTGCAGTTATATTGGTTGGAATTAGTTACTTGCTACAGATTTCTGGCTGCTGTTTGAAATGCGAGTGTCAGCTTAATGTGAATGAAATTGCAAGCATTGCCAAGATTGTGCAGAGTTCGCAGTTAGTTCAGCTTTAAGGTATTGTGCAGAGTTATATTGGCTGGAATTAATTACTTGCTACGGATTTCTGGCTGCTGTTTGAAATGCAAGTGTCTGCTTAATGTGAATGGAAATGGAACTGCAAGTATCGCCAAGTTATCAGCTTGCATTGTGCAGAGTTATCAGTTGAAACTTGCCTTACGGTATTGTGCAGTTAGACTGATGGCTGCTATATGAGAGCGTCTGCTTAAGGTGAATGGAATTACGAGCATTGCTGAGTATATAACTTACATTGTGCAAAGTTATCAGTTGAAACTTGCCACAGAGAATGAATGCATTGTGCAGATGCAGGGTTATCAGTTAAAACGTGCCACAGAGAACAAATGCATTGTGCTGAGTTATCAACTGAAACTTGCCACAGAGAAGGAATGCATTGTGCAGTGTTATCAGTTGAAACTTGCCTTAAGGTATTGTGCAGTTATATCAGTTAGATTTCCGGCTGCTGTATGCGAGCGTCTGCTTAAGCTGAATGGAATTACGAGCATTGCCGAGTATATAACTTACATTGCGCAAAGTTATCAGTCGAAACTTGCCACAGAAAATGAATGCATTGTGCAGAGTTATCAGTTGAAACCTGCCACAGAGAACGAATGCATTGTGCAGATGCAGGGTTATCAGTTAAAACTTGCCACAGAGAACGAATGCATTGTGCAGAGTTATCTTTTGAAACTTGCCACAGAGAATGAATGCATTGTGCAGAGTTATCATTTGAAACTTGCCACAGAGAACGAACAGAATTAGGTGTGTGTGTGAATACACCTGGTGGTTAGAGGTACTCAGGCTCAAACCCTGTACCTTGGGTATAAGGTAAAAATAACGTAAAGTCCCTAGCCGCCACCACTTGTGAATTTATGTCTCGTATTTTTGTTCTGTTCTTCATTAAATCTGTGGTTTTTCACGGTCCCTCATGAAAACTGTGGTTTTCAAGATTTTTGTAGCAAATCACTGAAGGATTGGACTCACTAAATAATGACAGGCATTTGAATTTCAGACTTCATATTGTTCAGAAAATAAATGGTAACACAAAATCTTTTATTCTAGTAATTTTCTAAGTTTATAAGATGAGTATTTGGAATTTGTCCCTATTTTGGGTCTGTATTCCCCCATTATTGGCTTTGTCCATGTTTTTTGTGCTAAGATGTTGCGAGCTATGGTGAGAACTGAATTCTGTACTTCCCCCATTATTGGCTTTGTCCAAGTTTTTTGTGCTAAGAGGTTGAGTGCTATGGTGAGAAGTGAGAATAAATGATAGCCATTTAAGTTTCAGTCTTCCTACTTTCCAAAAAACTTGGCATAGTGGTATGTTGCTCTGACTGTAGTGTATAGGGTTCTGAGTACAAGACTTGAAAATGACATGCATGGTGGTAACACAACATTTTATTCTAGCAACTTTCCAAAGTTATACAAGTAATGTTTAAAATGTGTCCCTGGTTTCTGGCCTTTTGTCGTCCCCACCCCAAAAAAAATGAAATTGAAAATAAGTGTGAGAAGCTGTGCAAGATGCCTATGGCTTACACTACTGTCATTCTATATATATATATATATATATATATATATATATATATATATATATATATATATATATATATATATATATATAGTGTGTGTGTGTGTGTGTGTGTAGAAGTAGACTTTTATGTTAGAAATGTTCTGAATTTGGCAGTTTTGTCATTATTGGTTCATGCATTTTGTTTCATTGCCTAATGGAAAAATGTTCAAACTATAAATTTAAAATTGCGCTGTAACTTAAGTCTAACAAGTGTGCTGTTGTACAAGGAATATAATTTAATAAAGTCAGGAAGGTGTATCAAATAACGCATTTATGTTTCTTGTTTTGTGTGCAAGGGGCCTATGATTTGAAAACAGCCCAAAGGTAATCTTTAGCCACCACTGGCCAGATGCATTTTCTTTGGATGTGGTGTGGGTTTCAATGCTGTTTCAATGAATGGGAGTTTCAAGGGCAGAGAAGTTTTAATGACAAGTCTATTTTCATTGTGAGACAATGTTGCTTTGTTTAGCAGATATCTATTAGTGTTTGTACATTGTGCTATAAAATGTAAAAATAAAATCCAAATAATCATTGTAGAAGTAAAGCAGCAGTATGCATGCACACATTAGTGTTTATGGTAAATGGGGCGAAATAGCCAGTTAATGGGACATTGGAATGGCTGCAGGGGGACTCTGGTGCCATATTTTGGTTATCTGTTCTTCAGTTTGCATTTGAAAGTTGGTATCCCACAATTCCATTGGAGTGGGTGGGGTTATGTAATTATGTATGCAAATTTTACGTTAATCAGAGTACAGATTCGTACTTATTTTTCAAGGGCCTTGTCCAGATTTTTGATGTTTCCAGGTTGAGAGGTATGACCCTAACCGACTTCTAAAACTTCCCAAAAAAGTACACCAAACCACATTTCTACATAAAACCCTAACAAACTGCAAACCTA